>NC_090925.1:31382491-31682491 GCF_040938575.1 Ambystoma mexicanum | reverse complement strand
TTTTAGGCAATTGAAATCGTGATGTGAGTTTAGTACTTGCATGCCCAGGAAGTGATTGGAAGGGTAGAGAGGTGACAGGAGACTGCGTATTCTCACTGCAGTCCATATGTGGGTGCTTTCAGACTTAAAGACGAGAGTTAACTACTTGTAACATTGAAGCTTCACTAGAATAGTCTCATTACAAGGCAATAAAGAAGTTACATTCTGCCACAGAAATATGTTTGACCCTCCGCCACTGCCACCGCCCCTGAATTTAGCGCCTCTCCCAACATTTGAAGGGTTAGCCCCCTCTGAAATGTAGGTTTCATTGCGCCCATACATATCCACCCATACATATAAGTGTGTACCCTTTCACCATTCACTCACACAGGCACACCCATGCAGCTTCCCTTTCATTTAAGTATGCACCTTTCACCATACACTAACACACACACCCAGCCAACCATGCATTAAAGTGTGCACCCTTTCACCAAACACTCACACAGGCACACCCAGACAGCCACCCACACATCATGCAGTTACTCATTCACGTACATTACATTATATACACATACACTTACATTCACACACACACATTTAAAGAAAATACATGTTCTTACCTTTAGTCCCTTGGTCCAGGGAACAAGGACTTCAGCTCTGTGCAGCAGCCAGGAACGCGTGTGCCCGTCATCCGCAGAGGATCTGGAGCCCTCCATGTCATGGGGTGGAAGGGAGCCCTATTATGTCTTCATAAAGAAATGATTTCTGTTGCAGCGTAACAGAAATGTTTTCTTTATGAAGGCAGAGTGACTACAAAAATAAAGTATTTATTTTTTAAGTCTGAGAGGGCCCACACTCAAGACATGTGATGGCGCCTCATGCCCCGTGCACCGCACGGGCTGTAGAACCCCCCGCTACTCCAGCACATAAACCAAGTGAACCACTATTTGAGTAGTTACACACCCTGTGATTCATGGTAGCTTCCAAGAGGCGCGGGGGACATCAGAGGGGGAAACATATGACAGCTCTGGGGGTTGGAATGATGAGGTGTCAGCGCGGGTAAGAGAGACTTGCAAAGCCTACAGTGAAGTAAGCCTGCACGCTGGAAAACTAAGGTAACAAAACAACACATATGAGTGTAGAGTGAACCAAAGCAGCCTAAGAGTTAAGACCATACTAATGATCATTGCTGTTAATCTGGATGTATTGGCAATGATGCAGCCGCTGTTTAACGATATAATCCCTGAATGGGTCACAGCACCACTGACAGGGGAAGGGATTATCACTCTGTACAGCGGGGAAGGATAGATGAAGCTGCAGCCTAGGCCACATGGCCAGATGTTCCGTGTTTGAGATGTCCCCTAAATGCCATCTGCATGGTATGCGTGCCTGACTCCAGAACCCTGGGCACAGCAACTAAATGCCACTAAAGGCAGCCTTCTTGTTTGGCTTCTGCTGTAGTTCACAGCCCTAGAGTGTGAGCAGGGGCTTGCTTTGTGGTCATAAAGGTCTTGAGAGGGGAGTGGAGACTGTTCCTGTTGATGAGTTCTTCTGAGCAGCGAGATTTTTTTCCCCCAGAGCTTTTCTCTGCCCCCTTGGTTTGCTTCTTTGGCGGACTGCATCTGTCAGCAATGTCGCAGTGTCAGTAGGGTGTGGTTTGAGATTGTAAAATAATGTGTTGACATTAGCTGAGGGGTTGGAGGTGACTCCCAGGAAGTGGAGGTTTTCTTCCGATTCACTGGCCAGGAAGTTCCTAAAGGAGCAATGGCGACGCTTGTTCAGTTTGCGTTGGGCACCATGGAAAGGAATAATGCAATGTGGTACGATAAGTATGGCAGAACAAAAGGTGAGTGGTGATGCAGTGACTACAGAGGTGCGTGTTGGGTAGGTTCAGCAACCAGATGTTGGGTGCTGAGTGTGTCATTGGTTTGGTAAGGAGCTTCTTGGGTTGTCTCGGTTGCCTGTTTCCCTGCCAGATTGTGGTCCGGGAGAAATATTGTTTGAATGGGCGCTAGACACTGTTGTGTTCTCACTCAGGAATTTTTGTTTGTCTGGGGTGGTCTACAGATCAGATGGAAAGTGGTGAGGAGGTCAAAAGAGTCGAATGATGAGGATCCAGGTCCAAGAGTTTGGGTCAATCTCTCCAGGTCCTTCTTCGGTATTTCCTGATTGGCTGAAGTGTTGCATGCTGTATACTGAAGGGATTAGAATTTTAAGTATGGGCGCGGTGGAGGGTTGAACCACCAGCTCTCTGTGATGAAGAGAGCTTCTTAGGTCTGTGTGTGTGTGTGTATGTTTGTGTGTGCTTGAATGTGTGTGCGCGTATGTGTGTGTGTGTGAGATGCCACATCCAGCATCCTCTGATCTTCCTTGGCATTAAGGACTTCACAGTGTGCTTTAGTGAGGATGAAGTTATATGATTTTGTGGTGTCGAGTTGTGGTGATGGGTCGAATGTGAATGAGGGTGTGCGGATTCAGAAAGCGCGATTGTGTGTTCAGGTGGGAGTCTGCATGCATGCAGGAGGGTGTAGATTCAAAGCTGTAAATGTGTGTGATGCGCATGGTGCCGGCACGCCGAAGACGAGACAGCCGAGGGTCCTATAACATGTCCCTTCCAGACCCTAACAAGTCCAAGCCTGAGACGCCCTTGCCTTCTCTCCTGTGTGCTTCGGGAGCCTGGGCCAGCCGAAAGTTGCAAGGAGGTGGGACCGGCCAAAAGGAAGGGAGAAACATAGAAAGCTTGTGGGACACATTGGCCCACTTGCGCTGGCTGCACAGCTGCAAGTAAATATACTAACAAGCTTCAGGCTGCACTTAGGAAGAAGGGCGTTGCTTTCGCTCAGAACTGGTAAAAGGACTTGCAAAGCTTCCCTGCATTGTTGCTGTGCAGGATGGGGAATTCCCTGCAGCAACCAGTGAACAGTATTCTCTGCGAATATCACAAACACGCCTAGGGAAACATCTCATGACATCTCTCTATATAAAACGGGAAGTCTGTTCCTTTTTTTGTTTGTTCTTTTTACAATTCCACACCGTTTCATCAATCTGCACCACATTTTGCATAGTTACCTGTGAATACCCTCCGGACATCACTGGCTACATTACACGTGGACACCCCACACCTTTCCCCGGATTGCAGCCTCTGCACACATGACACTGTTGCCTGGAAGTGGTCGTAATTCTAGCGTCCCAATGCATGGAACAAAACTTGAGGTCCCTATGCAACCTCAAAAGACATGTTTCTAGGCCCTAGAATGCACTGTTTCCAAGATATTTGCAAAGCAGTGCACAACATGGGCAACACATCAATCTGGTCATACAAGGACCAGAGAAAGCTCATTTTAAGTGTCTCAATGTTAGGAACAAAACTCAGAGGTCCCTGAAAACCATGTTTAAAGGCTCTAGGATCCACCATTTCCGAGATATTTACCCCGCAACACACAGCACCGCGCCAGAGTGAGGCAACAGAAGGTCCCAGTATGCTGCAGCACGCCAACTCTCGCCTCCCCTCCACGTCTGCTTTGGAGTATGCCAGCCAGCTATACACGCCCATTCTCGGTGCAGTTTTCTTCAGGGTGCAAAGCACATCAAGCGATAAGTGACTCAGGACAGCGACCTACAGAATCTTTGATTTTCAAAAATGTATGAGTGCTATCATGTCTGTTTACAGAACCTGTGCGGGTAATTTTTGCTAGTCTAATATAACAAAAATATGGTCTAAGAAAAATAAAGTTAAGTACAAATGCCAAGACTAAAAGTTTATAGACACGCAAGCATGGTCAGTGCAGAGGTGCAGAATGCCCTAGTTATCCCCCCCGCCCAGAAAGGAGGCGCCGCTGCATTTGGGCCAAGGACTGTAGGCAGCGGTGGTAAAACCACACTTCTTGTGATGAGAGTCTGCAATTCTAATCACCATTCATGAGGCATGGGGTTATGTAAAAAAAAACAACCCTACAAAAAGAGCCAAATGCATTGTTGATGGCAGAGTTGGGCATTTTCCCATCGACCTCGTTAGAGTTACTTCACATAGAACTGGAAAAGGACACATGAAAATGAAGTGAGGTCAAAATATTAAGTTATAGCACTACAAAGAAAGTTTGGAACGTTACGCAAACATTGAGTTGACCATTCTTTGCTTCGGCTTCTAAAAATGATATGAAACCGAATTCCGCAACTATTAGCAAAACAATGTTTCCTTTGCACATAAGAGTTGAAATATTGACAAGGTCAGGGGGCACATTGCCTCAGGGGCTAAAGAGAGCCATTGCATAACACTGATTAGTACCCGGTGAGGGGGTGTGGCGGTCTCCCAGCCAATGGGGAAGCTCAGAATGGGGGTGTTACCAGACGATAATCCCTCCGCCCTGAGCCTCCTCAGGGCTAGCGGCCACCATCTCCCCCACCAGGGAATGATGTAAGTGGTTTCCCATATCCACCCTCCCCCACACCCCTTTACCTCATATTTTCCTCCCCTCACCCCCTCGTCACTTACCTTTTTAATTCTGAGCCGGATCGGGAGCAGACGCGCCGGGTACACTTTTGTCCATGGCATGTCTGTTCCCGATCTGCGACACACCGTCATGGACATGGACAAGGGACTACATTTGGCCCTTCTTCCGTTTACGTGGCAGACATTTTTTTGGTTACTTTTTTTCCCAATCTGTTCCAATCTTTTTGGTGGCCACCATGGAAAGGGAGAAGGGACTATGTGCAAACCCTTCTCCATTTCCATGCAGCCATCTCCTTTACATTTTCAAAAGAATTTTCAACGGCCGCCATGAAAAAGGAAACCAGACTTCCTATGCGAAATGTGTCTCGCAACCGCAAAGATACACTGTTAGTACCCTGGTCCAACAGGCTGGGGTACCTAAAGCTTGTAGCTCCGAGCTGCCCTCCACAAGCACAGCATGCACTCAATTACCAAACTCTTATTTTTATATGGTTTATTACAAACTTTAAAAAAAAAGAAGTGTAAATTCAAATTCAATTCCACTTGTTATAAAATATATTATTTAAAACCTTTTGAACAAACAGAGTATGTATTATACGAATACGTTACATCCACAAACTACAAATACAAATCAGTTTTTCATTAAATCTTCTTATCATGTCTTCCAAGAAGAAAGTCAGAGTGATAGTCAATTTTCTGTTTGAATCTTTGAAGCACAGACACCACCAATCTTCAGCACTCAAAATCTGCAAACCAGATAAGACGTTCTCAAGCTGTTTGGTTCTTTCATCAGTTAGGGCAGTGCAAAATAGTGTCAGATGTTTTAAAGTCTCCTCTACCAAATTGCATAAACAACACTTTTTGTCTTGATTCACATTTTGTCCCAATAGGCAAGGATTTCTCGAGTCTTAAAAGCGTTTAAGCAAAATTTCATGAATAATACCCTGTGATATTTGCTGGGAAATCTTTCCAGATATCTGACTCACATTTATTTTCTTAGCTTCTGGAAGTACGATCTGCATTCGTTCTTGTTTGCATCTCAGATCGCAGTCCTGCTGCCATAATGTCATGGCCATAGCCCCTGGCCTGGGGACTCGAGGTCTCGGGGCCTCACCACAGTGTTCCTGCAAGGCTCCATGGGCCCAATCATGCCCCTCTCAGTGGTCCTGGAGCCAGTCCTGGCGTCTTTGGCGCCAGGCTAATATGGCAGATGGAGTTCCCATTGGGGAATGGACCAACATGACTGCCCCCACCACGTTCTGTTCGGAACTGAACCATGCAGACTAGCATTTAGGGCGTGGTCCGCCCTGGCGTCATCTGGGATACCTGTAGGCTATTTAAGCCACGCCCGAGCTGAAGCACGTGCTTTGCGTTGTTCTGCACTAGCAGCGTGACGTTCACCGAGACCTGCTCACAGCTTTCCAGGCCTGCATCTACCATTATTCCTCCTTACCTGTTCTGCAATCCAGCTCTTCGATTGCTCCGGAGTCTTGCCTGGAGCCCGTCTTCACCAACAAGCAACATCATAGGGAGAAGAAAAGAAGAGGACAACTTAGTAAGCGTTTGTCTCCCGATTCCATCGCCTTTCAGACTCACGCTTACCTATCGAAGCTCTCTTGGAATTCGAAAACGGTCTGCACACCTTCCACTCTGCATTCCACTTCCATCTGGCCAAACTTCTTCCAGGAATTTCGCGGTGACATGCAAGGGAAGAATAACTCAGGTGAGCCCGATTCTAAAGAGGCTCAGAGTGCCGCGCTCTGCGCATTCACTTACCTTCTCGAGCACCGCCCGCTCCATCAGCTCGATGTCTTCATCATCCCTTCTGCACCTACGAGAGAAGGAGAGGATTAACAGGGCAACTACTATTATGGACACATTCTCTTTAAAGACTAAAGACTTACCTCAAGAACAGAGTCGCAGCAAGACTGGACTCCCAGGCCCACGCCAGTGAAGTAACTTGGCTGTAAGGTTCCCAGCCTCAACGCGCCCCTGCACAGAACAGAAGGACGGAGAACGCCCCTTATCAAAATACAAGGTGAGGAAGACTCTAAGGGGGTCGCTAGGGGAGCAATGGGGAGGCGGGCCCCGAGAGAGAGGGTGATTGCGGCTAAAACAGAACTCCTGTCTTCGAGAATAGATCCACGGCAGAGTGAGTCCCCAGGGGAGGTGTATCCATCTCAGAAGCATTCCAGTCCAGTCGGGTGGTGTCCCTGTGGATACAAGGAGTTACAGAACGCGAAGCCCAAACATTCAAATCCACCCGGGCGCCCAGTACGGAAACCTCGGAAACCGACCAATTGGCTCATTATTGGGGCAGTTATGAGCAGAAGTACATTCGGCCTGACAAGAGACCAGTGCCTTGCGGCGAGAACTAATTGTGGCCAAAGAACAAACTGATGATCTCGACAGAAAACTCCTTCAATCACAGGCCGTACAAGCCCCGTTGCCCGGAATTAGCCCATCAATACCAACCCCCTACGAGCAATCCGGTGCAGATCAACTTTCCCGGGGGAGTTCCATTAGCTCCACCAGAGCGTTTCTCGGGGGATCCCCGAAGATACGCGACCTTCATGAATCAGTGTCGCCTCCACTTTTTGTGCAGCCCCGGGGTGTTTCCCAATGAGCAGCCGCGAGTGGGCTTTGTGTTGTCCTACTTGAGTGGCAGTGCGGTAGATTGGTCAGTACCGTTCATTAGCTGGGACGATACACTGTTACACGATTTTGTGGGCTTTCAATGGGAGGTGGAAAAGATCTTCACCCGTCGTTCTCATGGACAGGACTTAGACAACAAACTCTTGTACCTCCGTCAAGGAAACCAAGATCTGTTGACATATATAGCCACCTTTAATCGGCTTGTGGTCAAAGCAGAATGGCCAGAGGACAAAAGAACCACCTTGTTCCACCGGGGCTTGCGAGGGCAGTTAAAGGATGTACTGGCCCAAGTAGTGGACCCACCCAAAGACTGTGCCGAGTTCATTAATCTGGTAGTTGAACTAGACCATCGGTTGCAAGATCGGAGAACAGATCGAAGTAAACCAGAAGCACGCCCAATGTTCATTTGCCCCAAAGATCATACTCAGCGGGGAACAGAAAGTTCCGTAGAACCAATGCAACTATGAGGAGATAGGCCCCCTCTAACCAAAGCAGAACGGGACAAGAGGAGGGAACAGCAGTTATGCCTGTACCATGTGGGCGGGACAAAGTCTGATATGCAAATGGATATTTCCCATCTGTGAAAGGTACAGTGAGCAAAAAGCGTGTGCTGCAAACTCTCACCTCAGAACAGGTTATCATGCCATGTTCTTTCTGGAGAGGAGCGCCTGCTACCTTTTTTGAAATATCTATACTGCGGGAAGGCAGGCCATTTCCTCAAGGAGTGCCTGGTAAAACCACCAAGGAGAACCATAGAAACCACAGACAAGGAGAAACCAAGTGAGGAGTCGGAAAACTACCACGCCCGGCAATTGTAGGGGTCCAATTGTGGAGCGAAGAAATTCAATTACAGACCTCCCATTTTGCTTTACCCGTGATCCTGATCACCCATCAACAGCCATCAAAGATGCATTCGTTAGAAGCTTACATTGATAGCAGAGACGTGGGAAATTACATGGACCAGGACCTTGCAGCAAAGATGGGGCTCCCACTCTGCTCTAAGCCCACTACAGAGACTGTAACCACTGTAGACGGCACCAAAATCGCCTCCGGTCCTGTGTCCGAATGCACCACTGAACTTACCCTCTTATGTCAGAATGGTCATCGAGAATCAATCACTTTTGACCTCATCAGAGCACCGCAGTTCTGATTAATCTTAGGAATGCCGTGGCTAGTCACACATAATGCACGGATCAACTGGCGTGCCCAAGAGTTCGTCTTCTCCCATGACTGCACACATACCTGCTATCCCAAAGGAAGGAAGAGTAAGCATGCCGGCTCATCTGTTCAGGAAGGGGCGATAAGTGTCTTAGGCGTGGTGGCTACCTTACCAACTCAATACCAGGACTTTCAAGATGTGTTCCAAAAAGAACAAGCAAATACCTTGCCGCCCCACAGACCCTACGATTGCCAGATCGATCTGATACCTGGTGCCCGAATTCCTTGTGGCCTTATCTATGCACTCACTGAACCCGAGAACCAACATTTGAAGTCATATCTGAAACAATATCTGGCCAACGGTTTCATCCGCCCCTCAAAGTCATTAGCAGCATCTCCCTTCTTCTTCGTGCCAAAGAAGGAAGGAGAATTGATGACCTTCATAGACTACCGCGCACTGAACCAAGTCACCGTCAAGAATCGCTACCCCTACCCCTGATCCCGAAATTGCTAGACCAAGTCAAAGATGCCAAAATCTACATGAAATTGGATCTTAGAGGGGCCTACCATCTTGTGCGCAATAAAGAAGGGGGCGAGTGGAAAACGGCGTTCTGTACCAAATATGGCTTATGTGAATATCAAGTAATGCCGTTTGGCCTGTGCAATGCCCCGGCTGCATTCCAACATTTCATGAATGATGTTCTGAGAGAGCTGATTGACGTCTACGCCTTAGTCTACATAGACGACATCCTGGTATATTCGGCCTCAGAGCAGGATCATGTTAAGCATGTACGGTCAGTCCTTACCAAGCTCCGTCAACATCATCTCTATGCCAAACTTGAGAAATGTTCATTCCACATTACAGAAGTAGAATTCCTGGGTTTTATCCTCACTCCCAAAGGAATACGAATGGATATGCACAAGGTCTATGCCGTCCTCAATTGGCCAGCCCCAAGTTCATTCAAGGGAGTCCAGAGCATGCTAGGTTTTGCAGACTTTTACTGCCGATTCATCCCAGGATTCTCGCAGATAGTACACCCGATCACTTTGCTGTTAAGGAAGTGCAACAAGACATTCCAGTGGACTGGAGAGGCTGAAAAAGCCTTTCAATAACGCAAAATTTACTACCACTCGAATCTTACGACATCCGCACCCAGACCTTCCGTATGTGGTGGAGACAGACGCTTCCAGCATGGATATGGGTGCTGTACTATCGCAAAGGGACCCACACACCGGCCAACTATATCCTGTGGCTTTCTGGTCACGAAAATTCTCACCACCGGAGTTTAATTATGCCTTCACTGATAAAGAGCTTCTGGCCATAAAAGCGGCCTTCAAGGCCTGGCGACATTATCCGTTGGGAGCCAGACACACTATCACTCTGATAACCGACCACCGAAATCTACAATACCTAAAGAGTGCGAAGGCTCAATCCTCTCGACAACTCTGCTGGGCCCTTTTCTTTGCGGAGTAGGACTATGTGATCACGTACCGGCCTGGAGTCAGAAATGGCAAAGCTAATGCCCTTTCACGCATGGGCACCGACGAGCAGGTGTATACACCTCTGTATCCTGTGGCCATTATTCCGGGTGACAGGTTCTTAGGCACTACTACCACCATGACTCAAGACGAGTTGCTGCAAGAAATCCGACAAGTATTGACTCAGGAACAACTACAGGAATGGGATTCGAGAGGAGAACACTATAGGATTGAGAACCAATTACCTTACTACAGGGATCGGCTATTCATACCTGTAAAAGAGCTTCAAGAACAGGTTATCTCTGAGTATCACGACTCCCTCATGGAAGGCCACCCGGGAATTGCTAAAACCCTGGCCAAGGTGAAACAAAGTTACTGGTGGCCAACGTGGCGCAGAGACGTCATCCAATTCTTCACCTCCTGTGGTATCTGTGCTCAAAATAAATTGTCAAAACAAAGACCAGCTGGGCTCCTGCACCCACTGGACATCCCGCCGGCTCCGTGGCACACGTTGTCTCTTGACTTCATTACCGATCTACCCTCTTGTCAAGGTTACAACACCATCCTAGTGATCGTAGACCTGTTCTCGAAGATGGCGCATTTCTTTCCATTTAAAGGACTACCAAACGCATCGAGTCTGGCCAAAACCTTCCTTGAACATGTGATACGGCTACATGGGTTCCCATCAGTCTTGATCTTGGATCGAGGTACCCAATTTGTATCCAACTTCTGGAGGAAATGTTGCTCGATGGCCCAAATAGACATTCGATTATCCACTAGCCATCACCCCCAAACGGATGGTCAAACGGAGAGGACGAACCAGACGCTTGAACAATATTTGCGCTGCATGCTTCACCAAGGCGAAGGGGATTGGAAAGACTTACTGTGGGTCGCTGAATATGCCTATAATAATTCTCTACACAGCAATACCGGGCAGACTCCATTCTTTACTGTGTATGGCAGACACCCACGCACGTCAGAAATGGACACTCCTATGACTCTGGAAATGCGCCATCAAGACCCTACACACGAACATTTCGGAGGCTTTCACAAGAGCCATTGAAAATGTGCGCCAAGCTAAAGTTCGCCAGAAGAAGTACGCAGACCTGCATCGTAAAAAGGCCCCCGACTACCAGTAGGGGATAGGGTGTGGCTAGCATCGAAGTATGTGCCTCTAAAAGGAACCCGGACTTTCCGCCTACAATTCCTGGGGCCGTTCCCCATTGAGTCCATCATAAAGCCAGCAGCAGTTAAATTAACATTGCCAACCAACATGCGGATACACCTGGTGTTTCATGTATCCCTTTTGAAACCAGTTCAGCCTGGCACTCGAGTAACTATACCCACCGGGACCTGTGATGATCCACGGAGAGCCAGAATTTGAAGTAAAGCACATTCTAGACTCAAAGTATGTTAGAACAAAGCTTTACTACCTAGTAGACTGGAAGGTGTATGGCCCACAGGACAGAACATTGGAGCCCAGTGATTACATTCATGCACCACGTCTGATACGACGTTTTCATCAGGAGTACCCCACCAAGCCGGGACCGGACAGAAGAACCACCTTGAGAGGGGCCTTGGGGGGGGAGTGCTGTCACGGCCATAGCCCCTGGCCTGGGGACTCGGGGTCTCGGGGCCTCACCACAGTGTTCCTGTCATGTCCCTCTTGGTGGTCCTGGAGCCAGTCCTGGCATTTTTGGTGCCAGGCTCATATGGCAGATGGAGTTCCCATTGGGGAATGGACCAACATGACTGCTCCCACAAGGTTCAGTTCGGAAATGAACCATGCAGTCTAGCATCTAGGGCGTGGTCCGCCCAGGAGGCATCTGGGATACCTGTAGGCTATTTAAACCACACCCGTGCTGAAGCACGTGCTTCGCGTTGTTCTGCATTCGCAGCGTTTCGTTCACCGAGACCTGCTCGCAGCTTTCCAGGCCTGCATCTGCAAGGGAGAATAAGAACACCATTATTCCTCCTTACCTGTTCTGCAATTCAGCTCCTCGATTGCTCCGGAGTCTTGCCTGGAGCCCGTCTTCACCAGCAAGCAACATCCTAGGGAGAAGAAAAGAAGAGGACAATTTAGTAAGCGTTTGTCTCCCGATTCCATCGCCTTTCAGACTCACGCTTACCTATCGAAGCTCTCTTGGAATTTGACAACGGTCTGGACACCTTCCACTCTGCGTTCCACTTCCATCTGGCCGCACTTCTTCCAGGAACTTCACGAGACCTGCAAGGGAAGAATAACTCAGGTTAGACCGATTATAAAGAGGCTCATAGCGTTGCGCTCTGCGCATTCACTTACCTTCTCAAGCACCACCCGCTCCATCAGCTCGACGTCTTCATTATCCTTTCTGCACGTACGAGAGATTAACAGGGCAACTACTATTATGGACACACTCTTTAAAGACTAAAGACTTACCTCAAGAACGGAGTTGCAGCAGGACTGGACACCCGGGCCCACGCCAGTGAAGTAACTTGGCTGTAAGGTGCCCAGCCTTGACGCGCCCCTGCACAGAACAGCAGGACGGAGAGTGTACCTTATGGAAATACAAGGTGAGGAAGGCTCTAAGGGGGTTGCGAGGGAGCAAGGAGCAGGCAGGCCCCGAGAGAGGGTGATTGTGGCTAAAACTTAACTCCTGTCTTCCAGAATAGATCCACGCCAGAGCGAGTCCCCAGAGGAAGTGGCTCCATCTCAGAAGTGATCCAGTCCAGTCGGGTGGCGTCCCTGTGGATACAAGGTGAGCGTTACACATACTTTTTTTTGTTGCTTGGTTCGGATTTGTTTGAAGCATTCACATCGTTATGTCATAGTTTTCCAATACTTTTGTCAAGACTTGATAGTTGTGTAGATTATAAAGGGCTCCATCCCCAGGTACCACACAGGGAGATATAATATAACTCTCTGTGCAATCTTTGAGGCCACAGGTGATAGGTACTGGAACGCCGGAACCACGGAACACTGGAAAACCCAAGGCCGCTGTAAGGCAAACAATTGTTTAGCACAAACACCAATAGTAACAGCTGATTATGGACAGCTGACAGTATCAGAGAAATGGCTTACCTAAGTGTGGAAGGAGTGTCAATTCTACCCAACTGGGACCTTGGGAGCAAAGCACGTGGTGGGCGTAGGTAAGAACCATCGGTGAATGGTATGATTGACTGCAGAAGGACAGCAACAGTAGGTCACCGCTCTATGTACCAATCACTGGAAATACCTGTAGATGAAATGTCACTCGATGCTTCAATGGAGGAAGAAACAAGAAGCGTTTCAGCAAAAGGAACGCCACGAGAAATTCAAGCTGTTTCGTGAGTCCAGGTAAGCTAGAAGAAAACAATAAATCCAAGGGCTGAAGCAGAAGGAGTCCAGTTGAACAGTCTGTGGGTCAGAGCAACAAGAGATCCGTTTGAGAGGCGCCAAAACAGAAGGGAAAGACAAAAGCAATTCCGTAATTCGTAGTCCGTGATCAGAATAGGCCAGGAATAAAGGTCGAGAAGAACGCCAAACAGTGCCTGTACGGAACAGCTGTGAAGCATTGTGTGAGCACGGAGACCCGGCTTTTATCCTTTTGCTATGGAAGCCTTGTCACGTGAGCGGCGCTTCCGTATCACGTGACCCATGACTGTATCACGTGAGCGGGCCTTTCTTGTCACATGGCCCGGAAGCGAGCGTGATTGCCGGGTATCAGGACGCCTGACTCTGCCTGACCCAATGCACCAAGGAAGCTGCCAATACAGGAATGGATATAGTCGTCCCAAATTATATTTCCTAATGCGGTGATTGGTACCAGTCCCTGCACGAGGGAAGCGGACCCCAGGCTGTCGCTGTCCTACATGCAAGCCGGAGGTAAAGGTGGGTGTACGTGCTGTAGGGACACTTGCAGGTGTAGGGATGTTATGCATGACAT
Source organism: Ambystoma mexicanum (assembly GCF_040938575.1). Classification (NCBI taxonomy): domain Eukaryota; kingdom Metazoa; phylum Chordata; class Amphibia; order Caudata; family Ambystomatidae; genus Ambystoma; species Ambystoma mexicanum. Next base: position 31,668,865 of record NC_090925.1, on the reverse strand, counting down.
AGTCACCCCCCAAGGGCCCATGACCCTGTGGGCAGGATGGATGCTCACGGTGGAAACGGGAAACAATACAAGGAGCACTAACATCCCCAGCAGGGACCCAGGACCGCTCCTCGGGACCACACCACAACCAATCAACCAGATACTGCAAACGACCCCTAAATAAACAGGAACCCAGGATAGCACTGACCTCATATTCATCAGGGGCATCCAAGGAGATTGAGGCAGGGGGAGAACCAAGGCGGGTCGGGCCAGGGCATGGCTTGAGCAGGGAAGTGTGGAGAACCGGATGGATGCGCCAGGAAACAGGAATCGAGAGGCGGTAAGCCATAGGATTTATCACACATGAGACCTTTTAGGGGCCAATGAATCGGGGCAGAAGCTTGCGACAACCCAGCAAGTGGAGGTGGCGAGTGGAGAGCCAAACTATGTCCCCAACAGAATAGTCAGGGGCAGCTGTCCGCCTCCTGTCCACTGTGGACTTCAGGGATGCCTGGGCTTCGTGGAGATGAACAAGGGTCTGGGCATGAACAGTTGACAGATCCCTGACACAGGCTGTAGAAGCAGGACTATCAGATAAGGAGAGGTCGGGAAAGGTAGTGTGCAAGGGTGCTGACCATAAAGTGAATAGAATGGCGAGAATCCCGTGGAGGCATGTAAGGCGTTATTGTAGGCGAACTCAGCAAGGTGCAACATGCGGAACCATCACTGCTGATGTTGTAACGTCAGGCAACGCAGGTATTGCTCCATCGACTGGTTCACCCTCTCGGTCTGCCCGTCTATCTTGGGATGGTAAGCCGAGGAGTAGCGGGCATCCACCCCGAGCAGCTTGGTCAGAGCTCGCCAAAATCGGGACGTGAACTGGGAACCCCTATCAGATATCAGTATTGAGGGTAACCCAAACAAGCAAAATACGGACCTGAAGAAGAACCCAGCCAAAACAGGGGTGTAAGGGATTCCTGAGCATGGGATAAAGCGAGCCATCTTGGTGAAAGAGTCCACCACCACCCACACTGTGTCAAACCCCTGCACCCGAGGTAGGTCAGTGACAAAGTCCATTGTGAGAGTGTGCCAACATCTTGGGGTACTGGCAAGGGTTGAAGCAGACCTAAAGGGCGAACCCTACGGGTCTTACACTGGGCACATACTGAACAGGTGTTCACATAGTTGTCAACATCCCACTTCATTGAAGGCCACCAGCACCAACGCTTCAGCATAGCTAGAGTACGTCTCTGACCAGGGTGTCCATTGATGGTGGCATCATGGGACCATTCTAATGCAAGGTTACGTGTGTCAGTGGTGGGCGAAATTAACCTATTTTGCACAAAAGGTAGGCCGTCGTGATACACTGGATCCCACTCTGACAAATGGTCCGGGTGCTGGGACACCCACAGACAGATAAAGGCTAACAGGGACAATGGAGGGGTACAAAGACAAACCACGTTCTTCTGTTCCAGTAGGGTTTTGGGAAAAACCGGTAATGAAACTCCCCCAGGGGAACGGGATAACGCATCAGCCTTCCCATGTGCTAAACCCGGTCTGTGTTTGATATGAAAATCGTAGGCTGCAAAAAACAAATGCCGTCAAACCTGTCGGCTGTTGATACATTTGAGGGAGGCCAGATCTTGCAGGTTGCGAACACAACTATCTGATGTTTAGCTCCTAAAAGATGGTGCCTCCATACTTGGAAAGCATCCTTTACTGCCATGAGTTCTTTTTCTGTGACAGTATAATGTGATTCAGTGGAAGTAAATTTACGCAAGTGGAATGCCACGGGATGCAGACGACCAGATGAAGGACAGGCTTGTGAGAGTACAGCCACCAAAGCAAAAGAGGAGGCATCTGCTTCCACCGTGAAAGGCAGTTCTGGGTCAGGATGCTGGAGGACTGGGGCTGTGGTAAAGGCAGCCTTCAGAGACTCGCAGGCTGTTTGATGTTCTGCCAACCAGAGAAATGGGACATGAGGACTAGTCAAAGCTGTGAGGGGGGCAACAATAGAGGAGAAACCATAGATGAAGCGTCTATAAAAAATAGCGAACCCGAGGAAGGACTGCAGGGTTTTTAGGTTTACAGGTACTGGCCAGTCCAGCACAGCCCGGATTTTTGAGTGGCTCCTAGACAAGCCCCATGGTGTGATGTGGAACCCCAAGAATTCGACTTTGTCGACGTGAAATAGACACTTTTCTGGTTTGGCAAAAAGAGAGTGTTTAGGCAATCGGGAAAGCACTTCTCTGACATGTGACACATGTTACTCCAGGAAGTGTGAAAATATGAGAATGTCATCCAGATAAACGATAATGTAGATATCTAGTATATCGCTGAACACCTCATTCATAAAACATTGAAACGTGGCTGGTGCATTGCAAAGAACGAATGGAATGACATTATACTCGAATAAACCATGTCGGGTACAAAAGGCAGTTTTCCATTCATCCCCTTTACGTATACGGACTAGATTGTATGCCCCTCTGAGATCCAGCTTAGAATATATGGAGGCATGTGTCCATCGGTCAAGTAAAGGGGTGATGAGGGGTATTGGGTATCGGTTCTTGATGGTGATTACATTTAGACATCGATAGTCTACACACGGGCGGAGGTCTCCCTCCTTCTTTGGAACAAAGAATATCGGACTTGCTGCGGGTGACGTGGAAGGACGGATGTGAGCCAAATGTAGTGGTTTGTGAATGTATGCTTTTAAAGCCTGATCCTCAGAGTGAGAGAGTGAGTAAATACGGCCACTAGGTATGGTGGAATCAGGAATGAGATCTATAGGACAGTCGTATGAACGATGTGGTGGCAGGATTTCAGCTGTCCTTTGATCAAATACCTCTTGGAAGTGATGGTAGACCACGGGAATGCCCGTAGCAATGGCGCCTATCAGATGGGGGGTCGATTCAGAACCCTCGGCATCGTTCAAAGTGAGCTGTGCGACCGCGCCTAACGCTTGTGAGAGAGTTACCTGTCCTTCAGGTACTGTCAGACAGTAATACTGATATATCTCGGATTCAAAATGCACTTGTCCCATTTTCCAATCAATAAGGGGATTGTGCTTCTTTACCAAGGGATTCCCAGGATGAGACCGAACTGTGGCATGGAGATCAGGTCAAATGATATGGTCTCTTTATGGGTATCTTGAACAATCAAGGTGAAAGGAGCAGTCTGTTTTCTGATAGGGCCTGATGCCAGGGCAGTGCCGTCAACCGCCTGGACCGGTTCTGGACGTTGCTTGTTCACTAAGGGTAGATTTAGTGACACAGCTAGTGTTATGTTGATGTAATTACTTGTGGCCCCAGAATCAATGACAATCTTGACTGAATGTGTGACTTCCGGGACTGGATTCAGAATGGCCTGTACTACAATGGGTCTTATACAGACGAAAGCGTGGACTGAATCTGAGGGGGACAAAAGAGCGCTTGATCTAGCCCCCATATCTAGGATCGAGCTTTCTGAAAAACCTGATTCTTTATTTTTGGATGACGAGGACACTCCTTGACGAAATGCCCGTTTAAGCCACAGTAAAAGCAGGCATTGTCTAACCTCCTACGTTCTCTCTCTATGGAAGAGATAGGGCTGCGGTTTCCTCCGACCTGCATAGGTTCTCCGGAGGATTCAGAAGGGGTTGTGATAGATTGTGCGCTAGAAAACCCTGCTTCGGCCTTTCATTCAGTTCTTTGGGCATCTACCTGTAAGGCCAGGTCCGCCAGGTCAGGGTATTGTGTCGGTAATGATGGAACGACCGAAAGCATGTCTTTCATAGGGTTGCTTAGACCCCTATAGAAAACCATGGCCTTCTTGCTCTCGGGCCACAAGGTTTCAACCAATAGCTGATTGAAACGTGTAATGTATTCAATGAGTGTGTTCTTTCCTTGACTTAAATCCAATAACTCCAGGTCTCGTGATTGGGCCTTGTGTCGGGTATCGAAAACCTGGGTCATCTCTGCCACTAACAAGTCAAAATCGTACAAGGCTGGACTGTCATTTTCCAATAGAGGGCTAGCCCATGTAGCAGCAATGCCCGTCAAATGGGACAAGGTGAATGCAGCCTTAGTGGTAGAGTCCGGGAAAGCTAATGGTCTACAAAGGAAGTGTAGTTTACACTGATTGAGGAATGTGCGGAATTTCCTAGGGTCGCCATGAAACCTCTCTGGAGCTGCCAAGGGAAATGGAGTGGGAACCACCACTGGGACATGAGGAGTAGCACTGGGGGCTGTGGGTTGGGGTGCTACATCCCGAACTCTGGGTCTGCAGGTAGAGGGTGTCAGGAACTCTGTAAAGAGTCAAGGCGTTGGTGAATGGCTGTGGTGGCCGTAGTATTGCTTGGACTAGAGCTGCCACAGGATCACCAGCTGAGTCCTCCAATATCTAGACGACAAGGTACGGCTTCACAGTCTGTCAAAACTTGATAGTCGTGTAGATTATAAAGGCCTCCGTCCCCAAGTACCACAAAGGGAGATATAATTAGGGAGTCCAGTTGTCAGTGATTACCGATTTTCCCGATATCTAGACCCCGTCATTTTCGGGGGACTCCGATAAATCCCGGTAAATCGGGATTTGAAGCTGTGATGTCTTGTATTCAAGACAGAAGCATTGCCAGTGAGCTATCATGGCAGCTCTATGAAAGACTTGGATTTAGTGCCTTAAATAATTATGCACCATTGCCACCTTGTGGATGAATGGTGAATTGCATTTTGCAACCTGCCTTCAGTATCTGAGGTAAGTCATGCCCTTGGCTCCCAAGTAGCTCCCTCATCAGCAGAGCAGCCAGACGTGGGGACGGCGGTTACTGCCTCTGCCAGAGGCAGCTACAGGCCTCAGCCACGGCCTTGTTTTTTTTATTTATTTGGACAATGTTTTTCGGGGCCGTGGACCCGATTAATATATTTATTTCCGCAATGTTGGTGGGGACCAACATTGCATAAATAAATAAATTAATCGGGTCCACGGACCCGAAGAACGTTTTCCAAATAAATAAATAAACACGGCCGTGGCCGAGAAGCAGGGCGGGGGAAGGACTGTTACTGCCTCTGGTGCCCCCTGCAAGGGGGCACCAGAGACAGTTACAGGCCTTCGCCACGGCCGTGCTTTTTTATTTATTTGGACAATGTTCTTCGGGTCCGTGGACCCAATTAATTAATTTTTTTCTGCAATGTTGGTCCCCACCAACATTGCGGAAATAAATATATTAATCGGGTCCACGGACCCGAAAAACATTGTCCAAATAAATAAAAAAAACAAGGCCGTGGCTGTAGCAATGGCCAGAGGCAAGTCATGCCCTTGGCCCCCGAGTAGCTCCCCCACCAGCAGAGGAGCGGGATGTGGGGAGGGCGGTTACTGCCACTGGTGCCCCCTGCAAGGGGGCACCAGTGGCAGTTACAGGCTTCAGCCACGGCCTTGTTTTTTTATTTATTTGGACAATGTTCTTCGGGTCCGTGGACCCGATTAATTAATTTATTTCCGCAATGTTGGTGGGACCAACATTGCAGAAATAAATAAATTAATCGGGTCCACGGACCCGAAAAACATTGTCCAAATAAATAAATAAACACGGCCCTGGCCGAGAAGCAGGACGATAGCAGGACTGTTACTGCCTCTGGTGCCCCCTGCAAGAGGGTGACCAGACATCCCGGTTTTCCCGGGGAATTCACCCTCCGTCCCGCGACTATGGTAATTAAAATTGTAATTATTTTTCACAATGTTGGAGGATTGGCTCGAACCCCCAACCTTTCAGGTGCAAGTCGCAACACTTACTAACTGTGCTACCGAGACTGGCTTGGAAATAATTGTACAGCAGGCCATGTTATATCAGTTATAGCAAACGCTTGTTTTGAATTAACATGCCAAGATTCAGAGACAAAACTGCACTAATGAGATCATATACAGTTTATAAACGTATTGGGGGAGGGGTGGTCATTGGTGGGCTGCGATGTGGTAGTCCCTCTTTTATGTTGTTGGTTGTCCCGGTTTTCGTTTTGGAAATCTGGTCACCCTAAGTTACAGGCCTTCGCCACGGCCTGGTTTATATATTTATTTGGACGGGTCTGTGGACCCGACAAACGTTGTCCAAATTAATAAATAAACCATGCCGTGGCCAGAGGCAAGTCATGCCCTTGGCCCCCGATAGCTCCCCCACCAGCGGGAGCCATAGGGCTCAATGGGAATGGGGAGCATGATAACAACGGGCCCTTAATGACGGGCCCGTTGTTATCATGTTGGTCCCCTCGCGGGACCTGCAAAATACATCTGGTCTGACGAGGCATCCAGAGCGGGTCCCGTGAGGGAACATCGTAATGACGTGGTACAGGGTTAACGGTGCCAGCCCCTTTATCGGCACTGTTAACCCCTTACTGCCTCAGTTGTAATGAGGCCCATTGTCTCGTTAAGTGGCCTCTCCTTGGTTTGTTTCTTTTTTCCCATCACAAATATACCTCAGGAGAAACGTACTGCCCTTCTTCACTCTTTCCACTGTCTGGCACCAGACAGAGCAGCGCTGCTGATGAGTAAGGTGTTACCTAAGCCATATGCATGGCGGTGCATGTCGATACAACATGCCTTCCGAATGAGGGGCAGTCGTGAGAGCTGGGTCCAAATGCCACCTCCACCGATTTCCTTTTGGAATTTGCCTTGTTTTTTAATTGTATTTATTGCAGAACTGCAGAATTTGGGAGTTTCACTCCTTAATCTTAAAGTCTTTTCGTAGGCAATACAGCTGCAGCTTATCTAGAAGCCTAGAAAGCTGAGGGGACGATTCAAGCAAGGCCTACTGTTCACGCTATTTCAAAACCCCTTGTAGAGGAGCAGACGTACACATCGGCAGGAGATCCTACCCCCCCTACCTACCCTGTATTGGAGCCATGAGACCGTGCCCCGTCTAACACCAGCTATTGTAACAATAGCGCAACAAGTATTTGGAAGATGGTATCCATTGAGACAACCATATCGAATCTACCCTCGAGTTGATGACGGCCTACAGGAGGAACTCCCTGAAGGAATATGAGAAAGAGCTAAGAAAATGGACTGATGACGTCATGAGAAAGTGTGCACAGAGTCCTGATATACTGAATGAAGACAATGTATGGATCCTAGAGGAGAAATGACGAAGTAAAGAATCAAGTGACCCTGAGAAGTGTAAAGAAGAAGATTACACAGTAGAAAGTGCTGCAGAAATCAGAAGTATAATGAATGTACAGACGCTGAAATGCAAGATAATCAAGTCATCGTATAGGCTAGCTACAAGTAGTGAATAGAGTGCAGGCGAAGCCGCCATTGCACAGACACTGGACATTGGTATCATGAAATAAGTAAGCCAAAGAATCATGAAGAGAAAATGAAAGGCTGTAGAATAGCAGGTTGTTAGAGCTGCGTTGAGAGGCTGTCTGGCCTGAAGTCAAGAACTGAGAAGTCGAGGTCAGCTATCTACGCTGAAGAGGAACATGTGTGCAGAGGATGAATCCTCTCACGTTAAGGTGCAGGAAAGACCACAGAAGATCCAAGTCTTAATTCACAGAAAACATTTTAAAGCTTGCAGAATGAGCAGAATCGCAGTCACCTGTCACGTGAGCCGAGGATAGAAATAGGACTTAAAGTTGGAGTTCCAGACACGATAGCGAGTCCCCTCATTTCCGTTGCATTCCCAGGACAAGAATATCAGGCAAAGCCTACTACAAAGAGAATTCCATGGCAGAGGGCATGGGTGATGAGAGATGTTGGGCTAATTGTGTGGTAGGGCAGCTCCATGTCCTATCTACTTGCACCTGGGTCTTGGTTTATGTGCTGCTAATTGAACCAAATGTTCCAGGCACGGCAGAAGCATGCCAAATGTATTAGTCCATATAACGAAGAACCTTATAGCTTGAGAAACCAGTGAAATGCTGGGCAACTGATTTTTCTAAAATGACACGCATGAAGAGGTTGTCATAAATTGTCCACCTGATATCTGATGGCCAATAACAAACCTACCTCCTATATGTTTGTGTACCTAGATGTGTCCCTTAACCTATCCCAACCTTTGATGGGTTTTTCACTATTGCCACGTAGCATGACATCACTTTGATATCCATAGAGACTATATCATTGTATTTCATGTGGCAATCGCTTAGAGAATGAGCGTACTTCTGTTGATGTTCGTTGTAACCTCCCTGTTTTGGACAATTGCTAATAAAACAGTGACTTGCCATCTTCTTGAGTTTGTCCGGCTATTTGGACTCAGAATTATTCTGGTGGAAACCCACCCAGTAACAGATGCACGTTCCAAGTGCCATATGCTCAGCCTTGCCATCCAATGCCGATTTTATTACAATTAATTTGCTTCAAATTCTGTAAAGTACGTTTGCCTCCTTTAGCCTATTTGATATTCGGGTGTCTATGACACATTGTCATGTATGCAGTGACATGTTGGTTAGGAAGTGAAGGTTTTGGAGAAGGGGGATGGCTTTCATAATCCCAATTGATTACACATACTTGTTGAAATGATTTCCCATTGTATTTTATTGTGCGTGTTTTTTTTCCTTTTGTAGCAAGAGGCAATATGTGGTCAAATCTTAATCCATAAACAGAATAAATGGAAACAGACCTGCTTGATGGGACGATGAGCTGTGTGCGGAACAGTGCGGATGCACAGTGCTCAGTACGGATGTACAGTGCTCAGTATGGATCTACAGTGCTCAGTACGGATGTGCAGTGCTCAGTACAGATGTACAGTGCTCAGTACGGATGTACAGCGCTCAGTACGGATGTGCAGTGCTCAGTACAGATGCGCAGTGCTCAATACGCATGAGCAGTGCTGAATAGGGATGTGCAATGCTCAGTACGGATGTGCAGTGTTCAGTGTGGATGTACAGTGCTCAGTATGGATGTACTGTGCTCAGTACGGATGTACAGTGCTCGTTATAGAGCTCAGTAAGGATGTGCAGTGCTCAGTACAGATGTACAGTGCTAAATACGGATGTGCAGTGCTCAGTACGGATGTGCAGTGCTCAGTACAGATGTACAGTGCTCAGTATGGATGTACAGTGCTCAGTACAGATGTGCAATGCTCAGTATGGATTTACAGTGCTCAGTACGGATGAGCAGTGCTCAGTACAGATGTACAGTGCTCAGTATGGATGTACAGTGCTCAGTACGGATGTGCAGTGCTCAGTACAGATGTACAGTGCTCAGTATGGATGTACAGTGCTCAGTACAGATGTGCAGTGCTCAGTACAGATGCACAGTGCTCAATACGCATGGGCAGTGCTGAATAGGGATGTGCAATGCTCAGTACGGATGTGCAGTGCTCAGTGCGGATGTACAGTGCTCAGTATGGATGTACTGTGCTCAGTCCGGATGTACAGTGCTCAGTAAAGAGCCCAGTAAGGATGTGCAGTGCTCAGTACGGATGTACAGTGCTCAGTACGGAGCTCAGTAAGGATGTGCAGTGCTCAGTGCGGATGTACAGTGCTCAGTATGGATGTTCAGTGCTCAGTGCGGATGTACAATTCTCAGTATGGATGTACAGTGCTCAGTACGGATGTACAGTGCTCAGTACAGATGTACAGTGCTCAGTACGGAGCTCAGTAAGGATGTGCAGTGCTCAGTGCTGATGTACAGTGCTCAGTATGGATGTTCAGTGCTCAGTGCGGATGCACAGTTCCCAGTACGGATGTACAGTGCTCAGTACGGATGTACAGTGCTCAGTACAGATGTACAGTGCTATGTGAGTGAGACTTAGCGTGACATCCAACTCTCCCCCCCCTCTCTCTCTCTCTCCCTCTCTCTCAAGCATCCAACGCTGCTTTGTTTCTCTACTAAATACTAAGAATGTCTCATTACAGGAATGCAGAATTACAATGAACAGGGGGCTTTAAACTGCTACACTTCCTAATAGCAAAATGGTGTTATAGCGTCGTAAAGCTGTGCTGGAGTTAAGGCTAATTTGATTTTACATGTCTTTCATGCTTTTACTCCTAAAGGGGGCAGGGGGCCTAACTCTATTTAATCTTTTTCATCTTCCTATTTCAATGTTGGGTTTTTGTTGCAGTGGGGTGAGAGAATCGCTCTTTAATATAAAGCTGTTCCCCCTGCAGAGTGCTGGTACCACCCTGGGCTTCTTGCAAAGTGTTCACACCTTTTCAGTTTCTTGTCTCCCTGGGCGGAAACATTTCAGAAGGCCCAGATTAATGCCCCAAGCTTTAACAGCTGCCGATTTGTACATGCCTCGTGTACCCTCCTCCTACAATTTTACCCCATTTGAACGACCCTGTTCTGAATATGACCTTACATTTGTTGATTGTGTATGTCAACCTGTGGACTACTGCACCTGCTGTAACTGTACCCGCTGACCCTGCATTGGCTAAACACATTAGCCAAGACATGAGTGCAGAGCCGAGGGAGCTTTTCCCACTCAGTATTGCATGAATGGCGGGTGACTCTCTGGAGCTCCCACCCATGGTGTGCCTTTCATAATTTCACCAGAGGGAAAGTTCCTCCTCGAAAGCTTACCACCAGGAGAGGTAAGTGTAGGACACATGTGTTCCTTACCACCTTAATTCTGCAACCAAACTGGGAATTATGTATTTCCTCAGATGTGTTGGGATTAAGTGAAATGACACTGGCAATCTATCTGGTAAAATGGCAAACCTGGGATTATAGAGTACTGGGTTTCTGCAGAGGCAATATGCTATGGTTCATCAAACTGAAAGTCACCAGCATTTGTGGGGCTTCTGTTTTGAAACATTATATTAAAATATCATGTAATAATATTTGACTTCATCACCCTCTAGCAGAAAACACTGAAGTAAATTACAAAACAAAGGGAGACAGAGAGAGAGAGAGAATGGTAGGGATGAAAAGGTCTGCACTGCACTGAGCACTGAGCAAGAAAGAGATAGAGACAGACAGAGATCAAGAGAGAGAGAGAGAGAGAGGGGCAGAGATTGAGAGAGAGAGAAATGAAAGAGAATGAGAGCGAGAAACGGAGAAACTATGCAATTGGCATCCATGTGTAGTATAACTCCTAGTAACATGCAGTTACAGTGCCTAATACATCCCGAATAGTGTATGCAGAACACATTACAGTAGGGTAAAGAGGAAAGGGAGAGGTGGAACTGGGTGGCCAGCAGATTACTTACTCTGCTCCATCCGGAGCATTGTGTTCTCATGCACCAATTACAAAGGCGTGGCAGCCCACTTCTTTAGGGCATTAGAACCCTTTTGCGCCTTGATGGGAGTGGTCTTCCAAGTTGTGGTGAAGCAAAGTTGTGTTATTGTCGCAAGACATATGCCTTGTAGCGGTTCTTGCTTCCATTATCAGCAAATAGTCCAATACCCAGAGCAACAGTGGTATCATATGGTATGATAGGTTATTTGTAACACGCTTAATACCCAGAGGTTTCCAAGCGTGGACCTGGGGATCGAACCTGTGTTGCTCCGTGTGGCCTTGTTTCCAAGGCGAGCACGTTGCCCCTGAGCTATCCTCCCGAGACATTTGAATGCATTCGACATGGTGCATTCGAATATTGACTTATCTTTCAAGCAGATATCGGGCAATGGCTAAGTGTACCATCTACCACAGATGTGCAAAGCCGAAACAAAGGTGGACACAGATGGGGTGGAGGGGTGGTTGGGATGAAGTCTGGAATCCCAGTGAAATAATATCATTCTGGTACTTCCTTTCTTGAACTGTATGATAGAGTAAGTCTAAATGTGCAGTGATTTACTAATACTAAAGGATGTTTGGTCACTTTCTTCTTCTTTGTTTTTGTCACAAATTTGTATCAAAGTGACTGATGACGGTGGCTGTCTATTCTTGTCTAGTGCAAAGTGGGAAAGGCATTGCATTGCACTCTGACCTTGTCACCTGGTTAAGGACACGCACACAGCAATAGCAGGACGAATATATCTACTGTGATAAGGGTGCGCAGCTAGCATGGACCTGCAATCTTCAACAAACACTACATTTGACTTGGAGAGACCTGTTTCCTGTTTCCACAAGCAGGTGGGCCATATGAGATTGCTGTTGCTGTGTTTATAGTATGTTAAGACATCTGTGAAATAGGACATGCTTCAATGCCCTTTCACGTGATAAGCAGAGAAACGTTGTCTGCATAACTTTATATTTTGCATATCTTAATCCAGGAATTACAAAATGGATCACCAGGCACCAGGACCAGAGATGCAAGCCCTGCAAAGCAAGCAGAGATGCAATCTATGCACAGCAAGCAGGGATGCAAGCCCTGCACAGCAAGCAGAGATGCAAGCCCTGTACAGCAAGCAGGGATGCAAACCACGCACAGCGAGCAGGGATGCAAACCCTGCACAGCAAGCAGGGATGCACCCCGGCACAACAAGCAGAGATGCAAGCCCTGCACAGCAAGCAGAGATGCAAGCCCTGAATAGCAAGCAGGGATGCAAACCATGCACAGCGAGCAGAGATGCAAGCCCTGCACAACAAGCAGGGATGCAAACCATGCACTGCAAGCAGAGATGCAAGCCCTGCACAGCAAGCAGAGATGCAAGCCTTGCACAGCAAGCAGGATGCAAACCATGCACAGCGAGCAGAGCTGCAAGCCCTGCACAGCAAGCAGAGATGCAAGTCGTGCAAAACAAGCAGAGATGCAAGCCCTGCAGAGCAAGCAGAGATGCGAGCCCTACAAAGCAAGCAGAGATGCAAGCCCTGCACAGCACGCAGGGATGCAAACCCTGCACAGAGAGCAGAGTTGCAACCCCTGCACAGCGAGTAGACATGCAAGCCCTGCACAGCAAGCAGAGATGCAAGCACTGTACAGCAACCCCACAAAATATGCGGTCTGGAACCTGCTACTCTGCCAATGTTTCGGACTACATGACTTCTTGCCATTGACCATGCTGGCTGGAGAGGATTTGTTTGTAGTCCAAAACATCTGGAGTGACATGGTTGCAGATTTTAGAGTCGTAACAAGAGACCCCCTCCATAATTCTGAGATATGTTTTTGATGATCTCTGTGAATGCCTTGGCTTGATAACACCAAACGAGAGCATATTCTGGTGTGCCATGTCCATACATCTGCCAATGTGAGCTGCCATGCTCATGTTTACTTTCTATGCAACAGCAGCATCCGCACAACAGCACAGCTCACTAAAATCCCCATAGCAGTGGTTTTCAACTTTTAATATTTCAATGTACATACAGTACATGGGAATACAGACCTGATCAGAAAAAACACTGCTGTCTAAAACTGGTCAATGTTTGAAGCGTTATTCTATGTACATGGAAATGTCCTGCGTCCTCTCCCCCCAGCCCCATGCATGGCCACAGATGTTGCGGGAGCAGCCTCCAATGCCCATCTGGAAGATGACTAGCAACTGCTGCAACTTTCCATTGGGAGCAGGATAACAATTCCATTCCTGGGATACCAAAGTGAAGGCACAGTTCTGATAGAAGCTGGTGCCAGAAGGAAGGGGCTAAGTCCCTGGTGCCTGCCCCCCCCTCCAGTCAGAGCACATGAAGGTGAAGGTGCTTCCACTGCATTCAATGGACAGGAGCAAACTAGTGTTGGCATCTTTAATAGCGCTTTGAAAGGCTTGGTACAATCTGCATGGAAGGGCCCAGCTGGTTTTGAGAACCGTGAAGGTTGTAGCCGGCTGTATAAATGCCACTGACAGGTAAGCTCCTCCTTTAAGAGCTTGGGACATTATCAATCAATCAAGCAAATGTGTATTAGACTGTAGAAAATAGCAATCATCAAACAATCCTGAAATGAACCATTAATAAAAAGACAGACAATATACTGACATCCAAATAATAATCCAAAGAGGAACACATGTTAATTCATAGGTGTGAGAAATTGTAAATTCATTCATTGCCTACCACCACCATCAGCACTATCAAGTAAAACATTGCAAAAGGGAAACATCCTTTCCCTTGGATCAGAAACCCTAGGGAGTGTTCTAACGACCCCTTGAAGAAAAGAGCGATTTATAGCGCCAGTCTCTGGCCCTTAGATCATCATGTAAATGTGGAAAAGGGTTGCACCAGTCAATTATTCGTGAGAAGCTCAGCTGCAAGACGTTTCAGTGTTTTGTAAAGTTGTGATGTGATGTTGGAGTCTACAGCTGCTTTCAGAAGACAGAGCTGGCAGCTCCTGTCAAGGGTATCCCCTTCTTGGGGACTCATCCTCAGTCAGGGAACACCTGGCAGAAGCTTCTTGGTTTTTAAGGGTCATTATAATAGCAGACCCACAGAATGGCAGAGACATGCAGTCTTGCAACATGGCACTCGGGTCTTATGCCTGGTCGGGCCTTCTGCTGGGGCTTATCAGTCTGACTTGGGTCCCGGTATCAGCTCTTTATAGTTAGGAGAGTTCAAAGAGCACATGTGATGAGATTCTTCTCAAATGGACAGGTCAGACTGTTCAGGAAATCTATCCAGCTTCTTAAAGGCTGATACGTGCACTACGTGAAGGGCACTCCTTGAAGGGCACTCTGTGAAGGGCACTCTGTGAAGGGCACTCCGTGAAGGGCACTCCGTGAAGGGTGGTCTGTGAAGGGCACTCCTTGAAGGGCACTCCGTGAAGGGCACTCTGTGAAGGGCGCTCCGTGAAGGGCACTCCTTGAAGGGCACTCTGTGGAGGGCACTCAGTGAAGGGCGCTCTGTGAAGGGCACTCCTTGAAGGGCACTCCTTGAAGGGCACTCCGTGAAGGGCACTCTGTGAAGGGCACTCTGTGAAGGGCACTCCTTGAAGGGCACTCCTTGAAGGGCACTCTTTGAAGGGCACTCCGTGAAGGGCACTCTGTGAAGGGCACTCCTTGAAGGGCTAGTTGAAGCTTTATTGGTCTGTACTCTATTGTGTTCCCTTTTGTTCAAGGAATCAGAGGGAATTCTTGCTCAGGAAAAAGGACCTGAGCATCCAAAGGACCCGGTGTCCAGGCTTAAGATCTCTCAGAGGGGAACCAGAATCTTGACATGACAGATCCTCTCAAAGATTGACAAACATCATCACCAACTACACCACCTGTATGCAGATTGGGGCCGGCTGCAGAGGGTTAGAGAGGGCTCAACAACTCCATTAATGTCCATGGGGATACTCTTTATTCCTGGCTCAGAAGTTAGTTTGCTTGGAACACTTAAAATCGGAAACTCCTAGAGAAAGAAAGTATTTGCGCTTAGGAGCTTAATGCAGGCAACCCATGCTGGAAACACCGCTCACTTCCAACGAAGTAACCCCGGCCTTATCGTACTCTTTCAAACCTGTAGTCTTCACACTCGTCCTTTGCAGCTCCCTCTTGTCCGTCTTAGCAAACTGGAACAGTATTCAGTAGAACTCACATATGTTGTAATTTCAAGGGTTAACCTCCCCGATCATTTTAAACATATTTATACATTCAAAACTAATGTGCCCATGCTTCTACTGAGACAGTGCCCTTATTAATAATGAACACACATGATATTGCTACTATTAAATATTAAAGAACTCATCGTGTAAGATTAAATGCCGTCACGGCATATGCTATTTAAAGAGGAGAGAAGTTGGCAGCTGGTGCCATGTGCAGAGCAAGAAATTAAACAGGTCTCCACAATTCACGTGGCACAGAGAAATACTTGTTAACTTAAATGGGTCTCACTAAACAAGGTAAGAAACTCTGGGGTTATTTTATAAAAATGTGCTAATTGCATGCATAAGGCCACCGAGGCCTCGCAATCAGACACTATTTGGTCCTCCCCATGCAATGTGCCACATTTGCAAATGACCTATAAGCCTTGCTTTTACACCCCATTTTGTAAAACATTGGAGTTTACGCCTGTCATCAATGTATGACAGAAAGCATTTCAGATGTACAGAACCTGGTAAATTGAACGCAGGTGGCCGGTTTCATGTGTGCTGTGTAAAAAAATGGTGCCTTCCGTGCAATTTTCCTCATGTGCATTCCAAAGTGCAAAAAAGCTATACAAGCAGGCACAGTCGCCTTGCATTGCCTTTGCACGTGACAGGCAGCATTACGATGAAAATGTGGCTGGTTTTGGCAGTTTCAAAAAACAGGCAAATTCTATAGCAATCCAACGGTTTGCCGTCACCTGACAGGAACAGCAATGACACCCCATGTCCCCCCCCCCCCTATTGTACAAGTCCATAAACATATGGTATAGCATGAAAAGCAGGCATGATCATTGCATGCATTTCATGCATGCTTTTTACGCTATACTGTGATGAAAATTGTAAATTGTAAATTGCAATTATTTATTTATACAGCGCTTATACACAGGTGGAGTGCTTCAAAGCGCTTGGCAGGGCTTATGGACCACTTATGGATTCCAATGATTCTTCTTGCTTTTAGGAGATGATAAAAACTGGTGGGTTTCATAGGAATCCATTGATTTTACGCCAGCATGAAATTCTCACGCTGTAAAGCAGAAGTAAATAACAGTTGCAAGGAATATAGAAGTGCCCTTAGTGTTGCTCTCCTGGGCTCGGAACATGACCTTCACTGACCTCTGGGCCCTGTGAGTGAGCTGGCTCACCTGCTGCATACACTGTAGGTGGGGCATGTCACGGGAGGGTGCGGGGTTAAGAGAGGAGTGCACAAGCCAACCAGCAGGGCCCATGTCGAGGGACCACGCAGGTGGCCAGCGTCCACCCACTTTTTTGAGAGGGCGGACGCCATCTGCCCCATGTGTTCAAGAAATTAAAAAAACAAATAAAGAATAAAAACAGGCTGCAGGCGGGTTTCGAACCGTCGACGGGAATCGAACCCTGGTCTCGCGCCTCTGGAAGAAAACACATAACCGCAGGAACACGGCAATGTCTGGAAGTCTATTTGAAAAACGTCTCATATTGACATCTTTCTATACAGAGATGTTTTCTTAGAGGTGCTCAGATTTAAAAGGGCGATATGAGCTCCAGGCAAACTCATATCTACAAGTTCAGTCCAAGGGCTTGTAAAGAGTGAGCAGCGCATGCCCTCAGTGCAGAGGTTCTCCCATTGCAATAGACAAAGGACTAAGTGGTCCTAATCCCATAAGACCTTGTGTACGTTTGGTGCAAACCATCACAACAGAAAACCTTGGTGTACTGATCCCAATCTCCTACTAAAGCCAATATTAGTGAGGTTCATACTCTGGGTGCAGTTAGATAAGTCATGGGAAATATCGATGGGCGTGTTGAGGTGCTGCTGTCGTCACTGTTTCATACCATGCTTTGCTATTAACCGGCCATTGCCTCCCATAGTCTAGCTTCTGAGGTCAGTCCCCCACTGTTCATTCGTCCCCATCTAGTGTATCTCTCAATTCCTGATGAGAACCAAGGGAATGTATTGCAGCCAATTAGCTGCTGAGCCATTCACCCATCATCGACAGCTAAGACCCACATTCCGGGTTGCTGGTGTTACCTTGCACACCGGACCTCCCTTTGCCAACCGACCCCTAGAGCAAGCGCTTTTCCCCCAAACCCTTACTCTTACTGCCAATGTTGC
Source organism: Ambystoma mexicanum (assembly GCF_040938575.1). Classification (NCBI taxonomy): domain Eukaryota; kingdom Metazoa; phylum Chordata; class Amphibia; order Caudata; family Ambystomatidae; genus Ambystoma; species Ambystoma mexicanum. The sequence continues at coordinate 31,651,447 of NC_090925.1, read as the reverse complement.
TCCTCTCACTTCTCCTCTGCCCCTACTGACCTGCTGGCAGCACCATTCACGCAGGACCCGTCACCCATGTCCAGGTTTCTTGTTGACATCCACCGCTCCCCCACCCCATACAGGGGAAAGAAACAGAAGAAGGACCATGTTTTTTATATGTGTTGCACATCCACATGTTGGACGTTGTCGTGGGTCATGTTTTCAGAATATTAACTGGCCCTTACCTGCTCTGGGTGCCATCGACTTGTGCCTCTGGTCACTGCCATCCAGTAATACACTTAAAACTGGGTATTTGTAATTTATTTATTTATTTATTTGTACATTTATAAGAAGTGCCCCAAGGCCGAGCCCATCTAGGCTACACAGTACGAATGGGAAGGGGGAGGGTACCAGGGGTGAGGATGTCAGCAGAAGAGGTGGGCTTTAAGGTGCTTCCTGAAGATGTTGTATGAAGGATCATTTCGCAGACCAGCAGACCATAGTACATGGGGTGGAAATGCTGATATCCTATCAGCCAAGCTCACGCTCTCCCCCAATAATCTAATCAATATCCACATTCTATATAGACCTCCCGGACTCCCAGAAGACTTCCAAGAGCACCTCTCCCACCGGCTCAGTAACAACATTAAAAAATCCTCCAAAATCCTTTCATTAGGAGACCTAAATCTATGATTCAATGATCCAAAGGTTAAATCCGCCACAACCCTAGCTAAAGAACTCGCAGACCTAGGATTCTCCCAAGGAGTCCTCACCCCCACTCACTCCAAAGGCCGCACCCTTGACTGGGTCATGGATCACAACTGCACATCCAACATTATCTCTAACTCCGCCTTGCCATGGACGGGCCACACATGCATTGAATTCCTCATCCCCACGAACCCCAAACCTAAGACTCTCACCCACGCATCACCTGCCATAACAAGACGTTCTAAAAAACTCAACGCAGTCAACTTGCGACCCTAACTCAAAAACCCCTGCCTAGCACTACCCTTCTCTCAGGACCCAAATATACTATCAGCTATCTTTAATGATACTCTCACCAATGCCATACATTCTATAGCCCCACTTGAAAGTAAGGAAGAAAAAAAATAATTTCACTGCAACTCCTGGTTCTCGGATGAATTCCAAACTCTCTGAGCACAAAAGCGCCAGTCACTAAAAAACTGGCAAACGGATGCCAGTGACCTAAATAAGAGCTTTTTCAAACAGATGGCCCTCAAATACAAAAAAGCCATCTTAGTAGCAAAATCCAACTCCTTCAATGATAGGATTTCAAATGCCAATTCCCAAGCTAAAGAATTATTCGCAATCTTTAATGAACTAGTCACACCCCCGGCTACCGCAGACGAGATAACTAAAGACAAAGCCTGGTGTGCTAGCATTCAGTCCGCCATGCTCAACAAAATAAAACTCCTCCAGAATAAATTACATAACCACTGTAAAGCCCTGCCAAACCAAAAAGCTAACCGCCCTACACAAGACAAGTGTAGTAATTTCAATCACGCACAATTCGCCTTCAGAGACGTCACTGAACCGGAGGTCCTTAATCTCATCAAAAACCTCAAACCATCTCTCTGCAAAGCAGACACCTGCCCAACCAAAATCATCAAGGAATGCGCTAACGACCTTGCACCCTTGATTACTGCCTTCATTAACGCATCATTCCAAACAGGAACTGTCCCAAACAATCTCAAGGAAGCCTGGGTACGGCCACTTCTAGAAAAGGCCACACTTGACCCAGCGCAACCCAACAACGACAGACCGATAACAACAGTCTCGTTCCTCTTGAAAATCCTGGACGAAGCAGCTCACAACCAGATCCAATCAACCATAGAAGCTAATTCCATACTAGGCAAAAGGCAATCTGGCTACCGGGTCGGGCATGGAACAGAATCTGCCTTATTAGACCTAAAAAATCAAATCGCACAGATCATGGACAAAGGCAAACCGGCCCTGCTCCTCCTTCTCGATCTATCAGCAGCTTTTGACCTGGTAGATCACCAAACACTTACCACCCACCCCACTCATGCAGCCCATTTCTCTAAACAAGCAGCATCCTGGATCACTTCCTTCCTCGAAGGAAGAGCCATGAAGGTCTACTCCGACACAGCAAACGCAGATCCTATTACTATAAACTGCGGTGTCCCCCAAGGATCATATGCAGCCCCACCCTCTATAACCTCTTCACAAAACCCCTCTTTGACCTACTTGACTCCATAGGTGTGGCATACACCAACTATGCAGATGACACTCAAGTACTTACACCTCCAACTGGACTCTACCACCAAGGCGCCACTACCCTTTACAACATCTATGCTACTATCCAAGCATGGATGGCAATCAATGGCCTCTGTCTTAACGGGGAGAACACTGAAATTCACATCCTTGGGAAGAAAAACACAATAAAGAAGCTAAGCCCCCAATACGCCAACTTCAACATAGACAACTCAACCATTGCTGTATCATCCTCCGTCAAGACTCTAGGTGTTCAAATTGACGCTAATCTATCAATGAACAAACAAGTCAGTGCCATAGCCTCTGCATCAGTGTTCAGCACCAAACTCATCAATGCCATTAAACCCTACCTATCCGTCCCCAACCGTTTGGCCACAGCTAGAGCAACTATAGGCGCTAAACTCGATTACTGCAATGCTCTCCTAGCTGGCACCGCCGCCAAGAATATCCACAGACTGCAAACCACACAGAACAATGCCCTCAGAGCCGCTATGAGCATCCCCAGAAGGGACCATATATCCCATACCAGACATGCAGCACGGTGGCTTCCGGTCAAACACTGAATTACTCTGAAAATCCTCGCCATCACACACAGATGCATCAACAACACTCCTCCCACTTACCTATCTGAAGCAATATCAAGGACCACTTCCACTCGCCCCACCAGAGCTCAGTACACCAACCAGCTGCACATACCACGCATCAAGAGAGCCTGAGCTGCAGGTCTAGGCTTCTCCTATATTGCACTGCAACTTTGGAACTCACTCCCTGCCACCCTTAGAGCTGAAACTTCCATCTCTGCCTTCCACAACACCCTCAAGACCACTTTCCTCAACTAGCACTGCGACTGCCTCCTTTACTCCTGCCACGTATATTGTAATATAAACAGAAATGTAATATAACTTTATTGTAACCTTGTTTATATATTGCACATGACTATGTAACTAAGCTTTGTACTGTAACAAGTGCCACAATGTCCTCGGGCTGATGTGCGCTATATAAATATGAATAAATCAAACAAAACAAACAAAAAGATGGGGGGGGAGCTCACTCCAGAGGGCTGGCGCCAAGACTAGGAAGTTTGCATCTACCACTCTTTCCTTTTTGCATCTCAGGGTCACGAGGCAGTGTTTGTAGGCTGATCTCACCGGTCTGGTTGCGGAGTGTTCTTTATTTTTTCAGCCAAATATTGGGGTGTATCATTGGCGATGCATCGGTCAGTGACAGAGACTGTCTTGAACTTAATTCTGTCCTTGACCGGAAGCCAGTGAGCATCCTTTCTGGCTTCCGAGATGTGATCATGCCTGCCAATGTCTAATGCCAACAGGAGAGCATTGTTTTGAATTGTCTGAAGTTTGTGCTGGTTTTTTTCTGACATGCCGCAGAGTAGTGAGTTGCAACAGTCTAATTTGGAGCCTATTAGGACACAGGCTATTTCAAGGCAGTTTTGGGTGGTGAGGAAAAGCCTGCTGGCATTAATGAGTTTGGTAGCGTAGTCAGAGGTGGAAGCAATGCGTTGGCCTGTCGGGTTATAGAGAGAGAGAAATCCAAGTTTAGGCCTAGGGTCTTCACAGAGGATGCTACTGGTATCTTGTGGCCGTTGATGGTGAAAGTTTTGTAGGACTCATGGAGTTTGGCTATGTGGGCTGGGGGGCCAATGATGAGGAGCTCTGTTTTTTTGTCATTGAAGCAGCTATCCAGGTCTGTATAGTTTCATAGAAGACGTTTATACAGAGGGAGTCAGTGGGGTGGTCGCTGGTGAGAGGGATGAGGATTTGGGTGTCTTCTGCATAATTAGGGTAGGAGATGTTGAGAAAATCCAGATGGTCAAAAAGAGGCACGGAGTACACATTTTAGACCATAGGCTAGAGGCAGGAGCCTTGTGGTACACCACAGGAGTTAGGGGTAGAGGTAGTGGTGGCCTCCCCGGTGAAGACTCTGGAAGTTATGTCTGCCAGGAAGGAGTAGCTCCAGTTGGACGCATCTGGAGACAAGTGGCTGAGGTGGAAAGTGCTTGGCATATGATTCCATACTCAACAAGGTCGGCGGCCGCTGAGAAATCAAGCAGTAAGAGGAGTGAGAGGGAGCCCTGGTTGTTGGCAACGTCAGGTTGAGTCTTTAGGTCTAGGAGGGCTGTTTCAGTCCCATGTTTTGGGCGAAAGCCTAATTGTCGGGTACCCAGAATGTGGTGGAGTTCTAGAAATGTCTGGATCTGCAGGTAAGCGACTCTGTCCATGATTTTCTGGAGAAAGGGGACTATTGTCATAGGGAAATAGTTGGGGAGGATTGCGGGGTCAAGAATAGTTTTTTTTAGCAGAGACGCAAGATTCTTTGAGCGAAGCAGGGACCGTGCAGGAGGTGTTGATGATGGTGGCAATGAGGGGGAGGATGATATGATATGATACCTTATTTATATAGCGCCTATACACAATGTGTTTCAGTGCATTCCTTGACCAGTGAGGCTGGGCAGGCATCACCCTTGCAGCGGAATGGCTTAGGGCCATCAATAATGTTTGCAAGGGTAGTAGTGCTGATGGGTTGGAAGTGAAAAGGGGAGATTGCTGTAGGGCCAAGGGATAGGGGAGAGTGCTGGGCATGGTAGGGCTTGCTGTTTGTTTTTAATTTTAGCTTGTAGTTGTGCAACTTTGCATTTGGGGATGTCTTCGATACTGTGACACCAGGAGTTGTCTTTGGTGACGGAGAGGGGGGGCGATGGGAGACTCTAATTCCTTGAGGATGCAGAAGAGTTAGAGGCAGCTCTAGAAATTCTTTCATCGTAGATAGTCGGTTGTGCGGCTAGGATGGATTGCTTGTGTTGGAGGGAGGTGTTAGGAAGGAAATCTTTGTTGGCAGTGGTAGGGTCTTTTCACCAAGCGGCTTCTGTGGCTCTTTTGGCTGCTCGCATGGATCAAAGGCTAGGTGTCAACCAAGAGTTGAGGTGTGCTATGTTTTTGGTTTTCTTATCTTTGAGGGGGACTAGTTGATCAATAGTTGTAAGTAGCAGGGTGTTGTCATGTTCTACTGGGGAGGTAGTATTCAATGTAAGAGGGATGGGTAGGTTGAGGAGAGGGATCATCAGATCGCTGGTTAAGTTACGTGAACAGCGGGCCATGATGGAGGCAGAGCAGATTGCAGGCTTAGTAGGAGTGGATTGTGTTGGTATGCAGAACGAGAAGGTATGGTGGGACCAGGGGCATGGGCGGTTGGAGAGGATGGAAATGTTGCTGTTGTGGTCAACCAGTCAGTCTAGGATGCAAGGGTGGGAGTGTGTGGGTTGGGTGATGAGTTGGGTGCAGCCTAAAGCATCCAGTGAATTAGATAAGGTGATGGCTTTGGGATCAGTAGGGTCGCTGAAACCCTAGTTAAGGTCACCAAGGAGTAGGAGTTGTGTAGCTGGCTTGAGGATAGACGATATGAGTTTGATAAGGTCGATCTCAAAGGTGTGAATAGGGCCTGGAGGCTGGTACATTAGATGGATAGTAGTTGTGGCATTGTAGGAGCATTTAAGTTTGGCTGAACGTAGTTCACAGTTTGGTGGGGGGGATTTGAGGGAGTGAGTCTTTATAGCTGAGGGCCACTGCCCCACCTTATTTGGACCATCTGGCACTGCGTATCATAGTGTAGCCAGCTGGGTTGGCTATAGAGAGGAGTGGTCAAGATGCAGGAGTTAGCCAGGTTTCTGTTAAGGCGAGGAGATCAAGATTTTATGCTGTAATGAGGTCAAGGATCTCATGGGCATGGGCTGTCAGGGATCTGGTGTTCAGAAGGGCACACCGGAGTGGGGAAGCGAGTAGCTGTTTGGGAGCAATGGAGGCTTTTCAGGGAGTGAGGGTGTATGGTGGTGTGGTGGGGTCAGTGTGATAAGCATCCTTTGGGTGGTGCATGGCCAGGGCTGGTGCGCTGTTGGAGATTGGTATTACAAGTCCCCGAGCATGGAGCCGGAACACCAAGGGGGGGTTAGTCCATGTAGCCAGATCGGCAGTCTGCTCTATCAGGGTATGAGGGCGAGTTCTCATGTAAGGTAGACTGATTGGGTTGCTTTGTGTGGCCGGCACAGGTGTGTCTTTGTAGACTTGTGTGGATGCTGCAGGAGTATGCCTACAGCTAGAGCATGGTGAGCCTATCACTAATTGTCCCTGCGAGACAATAGGTACTTACTGTTGGCACACTATTAGGTACTTTGGGTGCAGATAGCAAAGGTGAGCTCTGCAAGTGCTGTTTGGGTCTGGATCTTCTGGCAGCTCTTGCAGAAATGGTGGGTGGAGGAGCTGGTAGCCATATAGGCAGGCTAGGAGATCTACTAAGGAGCCAATGGGGCACATGGTAGGTGGGCTGAAGGTGGAAACTTTTGATGCTATTATGATGATATCAGGTTGGGCATTGTTTCCTTGTGGGGGCAGGGGTGTGACACCACTGGTAAGGGGCAGCTTGCGTGATGCAGGGAGTAATGATGTGGCTGAGGGGTTATTAGTGCAGGTGTTCGCCCATATGGTTTTAGCAGATAACCGGCAGTGTGGCATAGGCCTTGCTGGCAGCAGGGCTGGCAGTGGGAGATGTGAGGCTGAAAGGATGGGGCTGCATTGATGAGGCACATACGCGGCCATGTTTGTGTGTGGTGCGTACAGGTGTACAATCTTCAATTTTGTGGGTGGCAGGGAAGAATGCAGAGTAACAAGGGGCCCAACAGGGTTGACAAGGACAATCGTATTTGTGAGCTGCTGCCGAAGGCTTAAGGGCGGGAGGAAAGGGGTGGGACTTGGTAACCTATTCAGCAGGTCAGATAGAATGGTAAAGGTAAGCACAGGAAGCGAAGCCTTAGCACACATTGTGAATGTAGACGAAGGCTTACCTTTGTTACGAAGATGGTTGGGTAGGCGTGGGGGTGACATCACATCGTCACAACTTCGCCGGCTGAGACCATCACACATTCCCTCTTCCATGACTTCGTGCCTTCAGTGAGGGCCGGCTGCGCTTCCAGGCTGAATGGTAGGCTGGAAGATGAGGTGATGATCTACCAATGAGGCTGCTCCTTGTTTGCCAGAGCAGGCAAGGCAGGCTGGGAGCAGGGTGTTCCTCCAGAAACTGAGGTGGCCATCTTAAAGGGGTGCAGAGGTTACAATATGCAATCAAGGGTGTTGCAAAAGTCAGAGCTGGGCAGGATAGATGTGACGGTCCCTGGATGCAGAATGGATTAATAATAGTCTTCTTTCCTGCTTTAATCTGAAGTATCCTTTAAAAAGTTTTTGGTATGACATCACCTTGCTCACACATTCCACAGCTAAGACTTGACCTTCCCATTTGTGTTTTCATCAGCTTGTTCTCCGGGAACATACAAGATGTCTATCGGGGAGAACTCTAAGTGTGAGCCATGCCCTCGCCACAGTCATGCGCCCAATATCGGCTCGGCATTGTGCATCTGTCAGGATGGATTCTACCGAACCACCACGGACTCCCCTAAAGATCCCTGCACCAGTAAGTTTGACTTGCTTCAGGATGTTGTTCTTTTATTATTGGTGGTCGATGGGGGAATCAAGAATTAGAGAATGGGCTCCATACACGAGAAGCAGTCCAATCCAGTCAGCTTGTCTGGATATCCAAGGCTTTACTTGCGTCCTTAACTTGGGTTGGGACACTCGATTCCCCAGATTCTCAATGCCTAAATACGAGGCGCTATTGTGGGGCACACACATTTACAGTCACTAGGTTATAGCTGACGGTGTGAGTGTGTGAACGAATGACAGAGAAAGAAGGACTAGTATTTGGTAGCACCATAGAAAGGGTCATCTCCGCTGTAGCGAATGCATGGGCTATATATTTAATGATATCTGGATGTGGCTGGCAGTGACTTCAACACATGCAGATACAGTACAGATTGATGGGCAAATGATGGGTGACCGCCTCTAGGCAGAAGCAGAGCTTATGATGGAAAGCAGTGGATCAATGACTACAGGGACATATAATGGCTCTTGTCTTCCTCTGGCAGGTCCTCCTTCCGCCCCGCGCAATGTGAACTACGAGATGCACGGTTCCAGCATGATGCTGACATGGCAGCTTCCCAGGAACCTTGGAGGCCGGAAGGAAGTGTTCTTCAACGTCATCTGCAAAATGTGTCCGTCTGGCTCAGCCACGTGTATTCGCTGCAGTGATGGCGTACACTTTGAACCACGTCAGGTGGGCCTATCTGAGACACGGGTGCAAGTCTCCAACCTCCTGACGCGTGTGCTGTACACTTTTGAAATCCAGGCAGTGAATGAGGTGACAGAGCTCGGTGATGAGTACCCTCACCACGCAATGGTGAATGTCAGCACCAGCCAATCAGGTGAGACAAGGCTTCATTTGATTTGATGTCACTCAAGTACCTACATCTTGTGTTTGTTCTGGGCAGTGTCTCACCAATTTAGGTTAAGAGTGGTAGTCGGACTGCATGGCTTTGCCAAAGAAAATGGATCCAGGAAAAATCTTAGCATTGATGACAGATTCAGTTACAGGATGTGTCCTTTAAGTCACTGTTCACTGTCCGTCCATTGGTTGCATTAGGGCAAGAGTAAGGGGTCCTCTGCAACCTTTGGACTGCAACTTCAATCATCCCTAGCAAGCATAGTCAATAGTGAGGGGTAATGGGAGGTGTAGTCCAAAATATCTGAAGAGCCGCAGGTGGCAGGCCCACTGTGAAAATTAACAAGACACAGGACATAAAGCTAATACATTTTAAATACCCGTAACAAAATTGATGGAATCTTCAAACTCTTAAATTCAAATACAAAATGTTGATTAAGTGCCTGGAAACAAGTGCCTGGAAACTGTCAAGGGTTTTGACCCATGTTGAATCAATGTACTGGGTAGATGTGGGGATGAGCTGTCGCCGCACATTATTCTATCCCAGAACAAACTAAATCAATAGACTGGGTGGATGTGGGGATGAGCTATCGCCGCCTACATTCACGCCAGAATCCAGGAGAACTGCGCAGTTGGCACGAGACCACTCCAAAGATGCAACCTTCTTGTGGGGGGGTTCCACATCACCACTCTACTGTAAGGATGCCATCAAAACAATTTTAAGCAAGGGTCCTATACCATCAAGCAAAAGACCACTCTATTGAAATGCAAGACAATTCAAAAATGGATGCAGTACCGACAAATTCCCCAAGGTGGCGATAGCGGTCTAAACTCTGACAGGGAAGCTGTATTTAGGAGTTGCAAGAGGGGCAGGGACTTCAACGCTTGTGGGTTAATTGAAAATCTAGCCACCTGCTGTTCCCAGAGGCCAAGAGGCTGGGAAACCTTAACACCTCAGAGATTCCCACACTAGGAGGCAGGATATCACATGACCCTGTTGATTGATTGAGGAGAGACTTCCAGGCAGCCTGCTGGAGCCCACACAAAAGTCTGTTTCTGTTGAATGGGGTATGTTAATTTTGAGTGTTTCCTGTCAACAGCCCTCTGCCAGCAAGAAGAGACATGTGATCACTGACCCACCCAGACCTCTGGAGGCGGACCCAAACACTTGGGGGGTTGAATTTCAACAAATATATATTTTATAGAAACAGTGATAATTTATTGTAACCAAATGACAGGAATGTACAACTTTGAGAGTCTTAGTTTGAAAAATGCCCTCACGATTTGAGTCCAAACTCCCATTTGTACCATGTTCTGGGGCAAAACCCCGCTAATTATGATTATTGTAGACAATGTGTTTAAGCTAGAGACATGGAAAGTTACTGAGATATATGTGGAAGGGAAATGTACCTTTGTTTAATTTTTGATGAAAAACCAATGTTGCAAAACCCACTAAAATCAAAAAATAAGTTGCCATTTTTTAATGCAAGCTCCTAGAAACGCCAGAGTCGGGACAGGGACTATCTTTAGTAATATATGATGTGTTTATGTGATGTCAAACAACTGTGTACCTGGGAAATATGTATTTGGATGAGGAATAGGTTTGTGTGCACATTGACCAGGGGAGTGTCATTTCTGCAGGTCATAAAAATGACATCACTCTGACACACTATCCCTTCCCAAATCAGGGACCAAAGAATCTATTGACCTATCAAATTAAGAGAGGGGTAGGCTTAGGGATGCTAGCCTCTCCACCCACTTTTTTAAAACACATAGAAAGAGACTTCTGGGACAGGTAGGCACATTCAATTCCATTTGCTGTGGAGCATGCTGACCGACGACTTCACATCCAGAGATCCAGACTTCAAATCCATCAATCTCCAGAACCTGTAGCAGAAATTAACTCCAGAATTTGTAGCAGAGAGGCCTGAATCCACCAGCTGAATCCTCTTCAGCAGGCCTCAAAACCAACCATACTATTCAACAGCCGGGCTGTTTGAATTTTGCCAAGAATTTTTGCAAGAACCCGTAGCAGTATTCAGAAAGCAGTGCTGTATCCGGAACCCGAGAGAACCACAAACCAGACCGTTGTGAGCAGATCCGGTGCTTGACAGACCCAGAGAGCAGAGCTGACCCAGATCGCTGTGAAGTGCCGAGACCAGAACCGGAGTCCAGTCCAAAAACCTGACCAGATCCGTGGCGAGGCCCATTCCTGCCCAAAATATATTGTGAGTACCGCCAGAACTGGGCAGAACCCAATCTCTTAGTTAAAATAATCTAATCCAAACTATTGTAACCTAAGTAGAACAGCCTCCTAGAAATCGTGCCATTTGTCATTTTTAAAGCTGCACAACTGTCACCTGTCAATTCTGCAGCTGCAAGCTGTCACCTGTCATTTTGAGTTTTACTCTAAATCCGAAAATCTACCTTTATTAAATCGTCCGTATCTCTGGAACCGTTTGGGCTAGGAACGTGGTTTAACTTTCAAAGCTGTGATTCTAGGCTTTCCAACGAACCTAGAACAGACTTCCTACTCCTTATACTTTTTCCGCAATCATGATTTACGCACTCGTGAAATTTACCGTGATTTGCGATTTGGCTCAATTTCTCCACTTGTCAAAATAGCAGCTCCATTCTTTCTTTTGTTAAAATCCGTTTGCAACCTGGTAATAACTCATAGAGCATTGCTAAAGTGAGCCTGAAATAATACCAACACACATCTCCCACTCACCCTGAATCTCTAGAGGGAATTAAAATCAGTTGGCACATTTTCCCGTCCATTGCCATCACATTTAAAAAGCATTTTGGGCCTGTGTTTTAAACTCCTACCTGTTTCCTCTAAGCTTGCTGGGGGGGAACTGAATTTCGTATTGTATTTGATTGCATTCCTGGGAACTGTGTGCTCCTCTTTCCATCTCCTTCCATTTCTTACATTGCATAGGGGAGGGGGGTGAATTGCCAGAGAAAAAGTGATTATATTATCTTTTGCTAAAATCATATCAAGTATTTCTGTACTGCATTTTATTCCTCATTGCATTTCCTTGAAACCATCAAGAATTTTCAGCTACCTCATCCTCTACACTACTCCTAAGTAACCAAATCAGTGTACCCCTGTAACATTATCCATTGTTGATCACGGTCATATTCTGAAGTGTGATATCAGTTATCAATTTATTTATAAAGTGTGATAGATATATATTGTTGAATTGTCTGAATAAACCTTTTAATTTGCAAAACAAACCTACTTCTTGGCTCAGTGGGGTCAGGGGGATTCTAAGAGGGGGTGTTATACAAGGGTTGTCATCCAGAGTACTGAACTGGATATAAAAATACATCAATAAGGGTTTTCCTCAGCATCCCAGGCTAGGCATTGACTTAGCTGTAGTGTTGATTGAATATCGCTTACGAAAGTGGGGGCTCGTCCGGGATATTCTGGGTTAGGTTTACCACTTGTGCAGATTAATACAGTGTGCCAACTGACCAGATACACAGATCCGGTTAGATCACCACGCTGTTTTACACTGTGAAAGCATCCCTCAAAGGAACGCTCTAAGGAAACGGTCTGTTTTGCAAAATAAAATACAAACTTCTGTAAGTCAGGAAGGAACTCAAATTCGAGAATGATGACCTTGGTAGATATAAAAATAGCCAGAGAGCACTTCTTACATAAGCTATTTGTGAGAGGTGAGTGGACTCATCAGGACCAAACGGTCTGGTTGCAGGCAATCGCGCAACAGGTCACTGAAACAGGGTCAGATAATGGAGAGATCAGGGTCCATTACATGTGGCCCTGAGTGAATTATATATGGCTTCTAAGGCCAAAGATGAACACAATAAGATTGCCAGGATAGCGGCATATTTGTATCTATATATGGGAGCCATGCAGGACAAATGTGCGGAAGGCCAAGATCTGGCAAATAGGCAACAGATGGCGTTAGCAAAGGCCCAATCTGACCTGGTCTCTTCTGAGAAGAGGCTGCAGAGGAGCCAGGAGTCAGAAAATGATAGTAGGCAGTATATCATTAAAATAAAAGAGGACATGGATATACTGCAACAGGAAAAGACAGACCAGGATACCAGAATTCTGGCTTTGCAGAAGGAGCACCAAGACAGTTTGGAATCCTTACTGCAGAGCCAGAAAAAGCTGGAGCAACAGATCAATTTCAACAGGGCATGCACAGAGCAGGTAGCCACCCTGCAAATCCAACTAGACAGAGAGAAAGAGGAAAGCAATACATTGATTCTGAAAGACCTGGATACCCAGGCAGAGTTTGATGAAGAACGCCAGAAAGTCGGTGCCTTTCAAAGGCAGAGGGACGACCTGGCGTCACAAATGCAGGCTCTTGGTCAGGAAAGGGATACCTTAGGCCAGGAAGTCTGCCATTTAAAAAGAAAAGTTGAAGAAAATCACTTGGCCCTCCAAGGGCTGGGTGACCTCCAAAAAGAGCATCAGGGCTTGCTAGATCACACCAGGAGGGTGGAGGAGGCTCTGGCAATAAAGGAGCAGGCCATTAGGGATGGGACTGAGGAGGTAACCCTCCTGCAGCAGAGACTGGCCCAGTACTCCAGGACCAATCAGGAGGCACAGAGAGAAAATGAGGCTCTCTGTCAGTACAATGATAGGCTCTAGCAACAGGTAGCCATGCAGGAGAGACTGATAGAGTCTAGTAAGGCCTTAACTGAGGAACTGAAAGCGCAGGCTCTTGTATTGCAACAGGAAGCAGGGGCGGATAGAGATGAGGTTCGCTGGGAAAGAGAAACTCCTGAGGATAACCTCAGGAGCCCTAGTACCAGAGGCCTTCATCTCTCCCAGTCCCTGGACTCTGCCACTCCCATGTCCCCTCGCGCACATGAGCCCAGGGCCACGGGGATGGCAGATTACTATCCAGCTAGAAGTATGGGGCTCATAGGCCAGTACCTCCTAGGAATGGATGGGCGGGCATCCGGTTATGGGCACCCAAGCACAGTGCAATTTAGTGGGGAACCCCAGGAGAGTAGGCCCATTAAGGGCATCCTGAAAACCTCTGCGAAGTTAGGTCAGTGGGGGGTACCCATCAAATCCTGGCAGCAAGGAGGGGTCTGAAGACTCCTCTGAGCATTACAGGACACAGGAGACCAGGTCCCCACATTCTGCCAGCCATTCCCAGGCTCGCAGAATCCGGGAAAACCTGGAAGATCAGACGGGAGCAGTGCTTCTGAGTCAGAGGATGAATGGACCAGGGTTACCCGAACCAAAAAGGCCAATAAGGCAAAAAGGGCCTTGCTTAAGGACCCATTGAAACAAATAAAGGCAATAAGGAGTGTCATCATGCCTTATCATAAGAACGCCAAGTATTCTGTTTGGGAACACTTGGATCTCTATGAGCAAATGATGGAGACTTTCCATTTGAAGGACACCCAAAGCTGTATTCAATATGTAAAGTGGACCTTCTCACCAGAATACTCCAGTTTCTTTGCGGGGCTGGAGGAACAAAACCATTCAAGGTGGTCCACATACAGGGCGGCCATCTTGAAACATTTTTCTGTGCACAGAAATCCTCAAGAGGCTCGCAAGGCAGCCTACAATTTGCAATGTGGGGAGGATTAGGCCCCACAAGAGTTTGTGCAAGAATTAAAGCGTGCTTTTGCGCAGGCCACCAGAAGGGGGCGCACGCATAGCAGAGAATTTATCAATACGTTTTTCCATGCCTTACCCAAATACATAATGACCCAGCTCGTGAGAGATTTTCATGAGAAAAGATCTTTAGACTGGGTCATTGAACAGGCTACCCGGATGTATGAGGTGCAGAAGCCCATCGAAAATAAAAATAATGCGCCGAAAAACCCCAAAACCAACAGCACCCCTGCTGCTGCCAAGGTGGCGGAGGTAAAGGTTGTCCCCGTTTTAGATTTGGAGAGGGGGGGGCCTAAAAACCTGCCTGCACCAAATAATTCACAGCCCAGAAGGCCCTCGGCCCAGTCACAGACAGGGAGTCGAGGAGGTAGTCCCACAAATGGGGTCCCCCGCTCCCCTGACTATGTAAGTCCCCGCTACAAGGGAAACCGACCAATCCTGGGTTATGTGTGGACTCCTCCAGCCCAAGGGGGGGGATCCAGCCAAGCACCTGACCCGGGGAACTTCCCTCCCAACTTCCCACAGGAGGGCAGAAATTCTCCAAATCCTGGGCAGAACTTTTTCCCCAGGTATCCACCCAATTTCCAGCCCCAAAATCATCCATCCTTCTTTCCCCAATTCCCTGAGCCCAGACAACCTAATCCGGGAGAGGGGAGGCCAAGGGAGGAGGGGTACCAAAGTCTTACCAACCAGGGGTACTACCAGAGAAGGGATAGCTACCCTTCCTGGGACCAGCCCAGGGGAGAAAATAGAGCCCCGTATCAGCCTGAGCGGGTTTCACAACTTGAGCGCCAGATCCAAAATATGGCACGGGATCTGGGTCACATACTGAGGGCTCAACAGAACCCTCAGATGAGCATGCCACTGCAGAATGCCCCAAACTCTGGACCTGGTGCTCCAGAACAATGACGGGGGCAGCACCCCGATAACCCACCGGTTCCCAGGGAGGAGGCACAAGGGGAAGGGGGGTGTAAAGCTTTGGAGGAAGCTTCCTTCCCAACTTGTAAACAGCCCCTGGAAAACCAGGAACCGGAAACAAAATCTCCTACCCCTGAAAGCCTGCCTCCCAAGGAGCAGAGGGGGGGTAGGAGAAACAAAGGACCCAAACAGACCCACTTTTTAGAGGAGGTACAGGTCTTCCAATTTGAGGGAGAGGGATCCTCAGAAGATCCTGGGAAAAGGATCTTCTCCTTCAGAGATGGGGGAACTCTTCCCAAGGAAAAATGGGTCCCAAGGGATGTCAATTCAGACTAGGGAGATATGGAGACTGAGCTACCGTCGCCCATCATCTCATCCCAGAACCCACAATACCGAAATCCCCTGGTTCAAACCCATCCTGGTGACTGCCTCCAAAGAGGGGGGGGCGGCCCGGAACCGGAACCAGGGGAACCTACAATGGCTCTTATCTCTAGTTGCCAACTTTTTCTTTCAGATTCCCAAGGCTCTCCACAGAATTCTGCCCAAATCTCTTCTCTTGAAATGTCCAAAACCAGAAAATTGGCCCACCAGTTGTCCAAAAATGTGCATTATCTGTGCCCCCTTGAGGAGAAGGAGGGAAGATATTATGCCCCGGTACAAGTACAGGGGCAGGGTACAATTTCAGCACTGGTGGACACTGGATCGCAAGCTACCCTTCTGTCCAGAAGGGCCTTTGATGAACTGAATGCAGGAAGGGGAGAGAATTACCATATTCCTCTCACCTCTCTTCCTGGACAACTGCAGAACTTTGACCTGAAGGAAATTCCTGTCGAGGGGACTGTAGATTTGGACATCAAGATTGGGCGACACAAGGTGAAACATCCGGTCATAGTAGTGACTCCAGAGGGCACCCCTTGTTTACTAGGGAACGACCTCCTGAGAAGGTTGTCACCCCTAATAGATTGTGTAAACAAGGTCCTCTGGACCCAGACTAGCCGACCAATAAAATTAAAACAGAGTATCAACCATGTTAGTTTAAATGGCACCTGCCACATGGTTGAACAAAAATCTGACCAAGTAGAATTTCACTTCCAGAACAACCAAATTCCAGACGTGACAGTAATAGCAGTAGGACAACAGACTGGTGATGGGGGGTCCTCTCTATTTCTGAAAATCAACCTTCCTTCCAGTTTAAGGTGGTATTCCACACTGGAAGGAAACACCCTGAAATTCTTTACTAATCCACAATCAGAAACTCCCACTCCGATAGTCCAGAAAGATGTGAAATCAGCTCAGAGCCTGGCTGATATTCAGCAAATTGGAGATCAGTTGTTCATCCCTGTTCAGTTAAATGAGGGGAAGGACTCTGTTCTCGCCCGAGTGTGCGTGAACAACGGTAAGAGCTTCATCAGCGAAGCCAAGTTTCGCCAACTCCCAAAAGAGCCAGCCATTCCCACATTCAAACTGATAGACAAATGGGAAATGGACCTGGAAGTACCCAATTCAAAACATCTCCTGCCAAGCAGGTGTATGCTCAAAATCTCCATTGGCAACAGGAGCATAGTCCATAATTGTTGGGTCGTGCGAGACGTCACTGCCGCCTTTTACTTAGGCAGTGACATTCTCAATCGCTTTGCCATTAGTTTGGACCTAATAAACTTCAAAGCTTGGTCCCGATTAGCGGATAATCCCATGGGCTTTAATGATCCAGAAAAAGCATTTAGGTCAGCTCAATTGCTAGCTTATGCAGTTGAAATTCAGATCAAAGAGGAAGTCACCATCCCAGAAAGGACCCGACAACTCTCCCTGGAAGTGAAAGTTAAAAGAGGACAACATTTGAAAAACCCTGATGCTTACATACATCTAAATGCTTCTCTCCAACAGCAAGGGTTCGGGGTAAACCCAACTCCATTAGTCAACATAGAACATGACACCATTCCAATAGAGGTGGATAACAGCGACTTAAAGAGTATTACTCTAGCCGCAGGCACCATTATTGGAATGGCGGTTGATGACTGACATTTCTCCATTGATTTAGGAAATGAACTGTTAGGACCGATCCCCAAGGACTGTTTTGACAGTGACAGTGAGGACAATACAACACCAGACAGGATTTTCACCCGGCATGGGGGGAACTTCCTTGTGTACACTTCTTGCCCTTATGGTAAGGAAGATGTGACTTGTGACTTCAGGAGGGACGAGGTGATTTTCCAGGTTCATGAGGGCTGCCTTTCCCACCTGAAGCCTCCAGTCCAAATCAGCACTCTGACCAGGGACTTCTCCACCCAGCTGGAGGAGGCCGCTGAGATAGCCAAACCAGAAGTCTTTCCAGGCTTCAGGCAGATGGTGGAAGAGAGAGTCAACCTAGCTGATGCCTGTGTGACTCTAGAACAGAAGCAAAAGTTGAAACAAGTTTTCTTGGATTTTCAAGATCTCTTTGCGGTAGACTCATATGACTGTGGTCGCACCAACATCCACACCACAACAATTCCCACGGACCCTGGAATGACTCTAGTGTTTGTGAAGCAATATCGTTTGCCTCTCGCATCCATGGAGTCCCTTACTGAAATAATTAAGAACCTTGAGTCCCGGGGAATAATCCGTCCAGTCCACAGCACCTTCAATAATCCGGTGCTGGGAATATTGAAGCAAAACGGCCAGTGGAGACTCTGTGCCGACCTTAGGGAGCTCAACAAATGGGTCCATACTTCCCGATGGCCTCTGCCCTACATTGACCAAGGGCTGGCCCAGATTCAGGGGTCACAGGTATTCACTGCAATAGACCTGTCCAACAGATACTGGACTGTGCCTGTCAGTAGGGAGGACCAATACAAACTGGCTTTTCCTTTGGGGGCCAGCAGTACACATGGACCCGAACTCCCTTCGGATACATCAACTCCGGCAATGAATTCAACATTTTCCTACATAAGGCCATGCCCGACCTGGGTGTGAGGGGTAACCTGGCTTATGTAGATGATGTCCTCATCAAAAGTTCATCTGTGGAGGAACACATAGTGAAGATCTGTTATGTTCTGACACAGTTGAGGGCCGCCGGAGCAAAACTTCCCTTCCAGAAAGCACAGTGGTGTAGAACCCGTGTTAATTTCTTGGGTCATGAGATTACTCCTCAGGGTCTCTGTCCCCAAGAAAAGAAAGTGGAAGCACTCCAGAAACTGAAGGATCCCACAACTCTGTGGGAACTAAGGAGCCTCCTTGGACTGACTAATTACAGCAGAAAGTTCATTGAGGGCTACGCAGAGATCATTAGACCGCTGATACATCTCTTGAAGGGGGGGTCAAATGGGAATGGGGTCCAGAACAATCTGAGGCGTTAAGACAACTCAAGAGAAGCCTCTCACAAGCGCCTTGCCTAGCTTACCCTGTCAGAAACAAGGAGTTCTTCCTGGAGACGGGGTTCTCTAATACGTGCTTGACGGCAGTATTATACCAAAAGCATGACAAGGTCAATAAAGTAATCTCCTATGCGAGCAAAACTTTATCCTCTGTGGAGGAAAAATTCAACGATTGTGAAAAGGCACTCTTGGCAACGGTGTGGGCATTGAAGAATTACCGCCCGTTCATCCAGGGGGAACACATTATAGTGGAGACCCCACACCAGCCTCTGCAATACCTCCAAAGTAACAGAATCCGGGCCGGAAATGTGAGTAATTCTCAAATTACATCCTGGATTCTGTCAATGCAAGGCTTTCCTGTAGAAGTCAGATATGGCCAAAACAAGAAGAGTCCCCTTGTGCAAGGTCTGGCTGACTTGCATGATTGTGCCAGAGAAAACTGTCTCGAGGACGAAAGTCTAAAAACCAACGACAACATGGAGGCATACCTTAATTCCCCCCACAAAGTCTTTGAAGAAGACAAGTGTGAGGGAATGCCCACTGTCTATTTGGATGGATGCTCTTACCATGTTGACAACAACGGGGAGAAAGAACTGGTGGCCGGCGTAGGGAATGCATGGGTGAAGGAGTTTCCTCAACCCTCCTCTGGGTACAAAATTGGTCCCCGAAGTAGTCAGGTGGCAGAATTGATGGCTGTGCATCAGGCCATCCTCACTGCTGTCCAACATCAACTCCACAAACTGGTCATAATCACAGATTCGGATTATGTACGGAACTGGTTCGGAGCACCTGGTTAACTGGAAAACCAGAGGCATGTTATGTGCTAATAACAAACCCCTGAAACATGGGAAGTTAATCCAAAATATTGATGATCTGGTCACATCGAATGGGATGACCATCTACTGGAAAAAGATCAAGGGTCATTCCAAAGTAGAGGGACCAGACAAAACTGGAAATTACTTAGCTGATCAGCTGGCCAAAACCGGGGCCATCCAAGGGGATCTAATAGAAACAGAGTCCCTGTTGGGGGAACTCCAGGTCACTGCTATCACTAGGTCCCAGACAAATGCTCACAATGATCCTTCAACTGCACAATGGAGTAAGGAGACCCCTGATGCTGATTTGATTATGGCTCAAAAGGGGGATCCAATAATTGGTAAGTTTTACCAACACATTGAGGACCCTGACAACTTTCCCCTGACGGATACCGATTACATTGGGAAAGAGGACCTGAGAGTGTTGATGAAATGTCTAAAGATGTTCCGGATCCAAGACGGGCTGTTGGTAAGGAAATCCCAAGCTGGCCATGATCAGTGGGTGGTTCCTACCTCATTCCGAAGCCTGATGTTAAATCACGCCCATGATGCGGCCATAGCCGGTCATAGCGGGTTTCACACAACACTGGAAATCTTAAGAGAGGTTGCATACTGGCCACACATGGGGCAGGACCTCAACCAATACTTGAAGGGGTGTCTTGTGTGTGCACAATTTCAGCCATCATCCCTCACGCACCGTGCGCCTCTCCAAAAGAGGGGGATGACACTGCCATGGTCAGATTTGCAAATCGGCTTTGTAGGCCCTGTAATCCGCTCATCTAGAGGAAACAAGTACATGTTGACCGTTACATGCTTGTTTACCAAGTGGGTGGAATGTCTCCCAGCCCCAAACTGCAAGGCAGAAACAGCAGCTGCCCTGATGATTAACCACATCTTTTCCCGTTTTGGTCTACCTCAAAGGATTGAGTCAGACAGAGGTAGCCACTTCACCAGTGAAGTAATGACAAAGATGTGGGAGATACTGGGGGCTAAAAGGAAGTTACACATTGCTTACAGGCCAGCTTCTTCTGGAGCAGTAGAGATATAACCGAACCATTGTGAGCATCTTAAAAAAGTTTGTGGCAGACTCTGGGCCAAGTTGGGATATCCGATTACCTCTGGTCCTAATGGCCATCAGATCTACCCCTTCATCTGTAACTAAAATGTCACCATTTGAGTTGATGACCAGACGCAAGATGGTGCTTCCCCAGCATCTGCTCTACAGGACCCAAGAGCAAACACTGATAAATGCCTCCACAACTCATGAGTATGTGGAGAATTTAAGGAAACACCTTCAACATGCTTTTGCCTATGCTCAGTGCAATCTAGAAAGATCAGCCGAGAGCATGAAGACCCACTATGATTTAAAAACTACCCGAAAGGAGTATAAGGTGGGTGATCGGGTCTATCTATACAATTTCCAAAGGAACCAGGCCAAACAGCGAAAATGTTTGCCTACATGGAAGGGACCGTTTGAAATTATAGACAAAATCTCCCCTGTGGCCTACCAGATCCCCATCCCAAAAGGCGGTTTGGCAGAGGGGGAAGACAAGTGGGTCCATATAAATCAGCTAAAGTGTTGCCATCCCAGACACACTCTGCAACAACTGGAGGAGTCCTCTGCAATACCAGAGGGGACCGCTCCAGAGTAATTCAATTCCAACCCTAAAATATCCCACATATAGTCTCTAAAATATTATGATTTGGAAAAAAAATGTCTTATAATTGTATCTTGTTTTGGTTAAAATAAGAACGCAAATGTTTTGACTATAAAATGTATATGCCACCCACCATATCAATGGTGGGGAAGAAATGTCTAGGAATGTGTATTGCCGCTTTGCTTTATCATCCTAGGAGAGATGAAACCATGGAGACTGACCAAGGAGGACGTCCGGGGACCGGGAGCAGGGACCCGAGGGGCCCAGGGTACCGCCCAATATTCCCATCAGGACCGGCGAGGAGAACCGATCGATCCAACGGGGTGGAGGAGAAGATGCTGATCCGTGCCATCTACAGAATTGGAAGAAGATAATGCGGACATACCAGTGCAAGGGCTCAAAACCTCCTTTGCACCCGACTTCCCCTCAACTTGAATCAAAGCGCAGTCGGGCGGGGGGATTTGTCAAGGGTTTTGACCCATGTTGAATCAATAGACTGGGTAGATGTGGGGATGAGCTGTCGCCGCCCATTATTCTATCCCAGAACAAACTAAATCAATAGACTGGGTGGATGTGGGGATGAGCTATCGCCGCCCACATTCACATCAGAATAGGAGAACTGCGCAGTTGGCACAAGACCACTCCAACGATACAACCTTCTTGTGGGGGGTTCCACATCACCACTCTGATGTAAGGATGCCATCAAAACAATGTTAAGCAAGGGTCCTATACTATCAAGCAAAAGACCACTCTATTGAAATGCAGTATTTCAAGACAACTCAAAAATGAATGCAGTACCGACAAATTCCCCAAGGTGGCGCTAGCGGTCTAAACTCTGACAGGGAAACTGTATTTAGGAGTTGCAAGAGGGGCAGGGACTTCAAAGCTTGTGGGTTAATTGAAAATCTAGCCACCTGCTGTTCCCAGAGGCCAAGAGGCTGGGAAACCTTAACACCTCAGAGATTCCCACACTAGGAGGCAGGATATCACATGACCCTGTTGATTGATTGAGGAGAGACTTCCAGGCAGCCTGCTGGAGCCCACACAGAAGGCTCTTTCTGTTGAATGGTGTATGTTAATTTTGAGTGTTTCCTGTCAACAGCCCTCTGCCAGCAAGAAGAGACATGTGATCACTGACCCACCCAGAATTCTGGAGGTGGACCCAAGCACTTGGGGGGTTGAATTGCAACAAATATATATTTAATAGAAACAGTGATAATTAATTGTAACCAAATGACAGGAATGTACAACTTTGAGAGTCTTAGTTTGAAAAATGCCCTCACGATTTGTACCATGTTCTGGGGCAAAACCTCGCTAATTATGATTATTGTAGACAATGTGTTTAAGCTAGAGACATGGAAAGTTACTGAGATATATGTGGAAGGGAAATGTACCTTTGTATAATTTTTGATGAAAACCAATGCTGCAAAACCCACTAAAATCGAAAATAAGTTGCCATTTTTTAATGCAAGCTCCTAGAAACGCCAGAGTCGGGACAGGGACTATCTTTAGTAATATATGATGTGTGTATGTGATGTCAAACAACTGTGTACCTGGGAAATATGTATTTGGATCAGGAATAGGTTTGTGTGCACATTGACCAGGGGAGTGTAATTTCTGCAGGTCATAAAATGACATCACTCTGACACACTATATCTTCCCAAATCAGGGACCAAAGAATCTATTGACCTATCAAATCAAGAGAGGGGCAGGCTTAGGGATGCTAGCGTCTCCACCCACTTTTTAAAACACATAAAAAGAGACTGCTGGGACAGGTAGGCACATTCAATTCCATTTGCTGTGGAGCATGCTGACCGACGACTTCACATCCAGAGATCCAGACTTCAAATCCATCAATCTCCAGAACCTGTAGCAGAAATTAACTCCAGAATTTGTAGCAGAGAGGCCTGAATCCACCAGCTGAATCCTCTTCAGCAGGCCTCAAAACCAACCAAACTATTCAACAGCCGGGCGAGCTGTTTGAATTTTGCCAAGAATTTTTGCAAGAACCTGTAGCAGTATCCAGAAAGCAGTGCTGTATCCGGAACCCGAGAGAACCACAAACCAGACCGTTGTGAGCAGATCCGGTGCTTGACAGACCCAGAGAGCAGAGCTGACCCAGATCACTGAGAAGTGCCGAGAGCAGAACCGGAGTCCAGTCCAAAAACCTGACCAGATCCGTGGCGAGGCCCATTCCTGGCCAAAATATATTGTGAGTACCGCCAGAACTGGGCAGAACCCAATCTCTTAGTTAAAATAATCTAATCCAAACTATCTTAACCTAAGTAGAATAGCCTCCTAGAAATCGTGTCATCTGTCATTTTTAAAGCTGCACAACTGTCACCTGTCAATTCTGCAGCTGCAAGCTGTCACCTGTCATTTTGAGTTTTACTCTAAATCCGAAAATCTACTTTTATTAAATCGTCCGTATCTCTGGAACCGTTTGGGCTGCCTTTCATTTTAAAGCTGTGATTCTAGGCTTTCCAACGAACCTAGAACCGACTTCCTACTCCTTATACTTTTTCCGCAATCACGATTTACGCACTCGTGAAATTTACCGCGATTTGCGATTTAGCTCAATTTCTCCACTTGTCAAAATAGCAGCTCCATTCTTTCTTTTGTTAAAATCCGTTTGCAACCTGGTAATAACTCATAGAGCATTGCTAAAGTGAGCCTGAACTAATACCAACACGCATCTCCCACTCACCCTGAATCTCTAGAGGGGATTAAAATCAGTTGGCACATTTTCCCATCCATTGCCATCACATTTAAAAAAGCATTTTGGGCCTGTGTTTCAAACTCCTACCTGTTTCCTCTAAGCTTGCTGGGGGGGAACTGAATTTCGTATTGTGTTTGATTGCATTCCTGAGAACTGTGTGCTCCTCTTTCCATCTCCTTTCATTTCTTACATTTCATAGGGGAGGGGGGTGAATTGCCAGAGAAAAAGTGATTATATTATCTTTTGCTAAAATCAAATTAAGTATTTCTGTACTGCATTTTATTCCTCATTGCATTTCATTGAAACCATCAAGCATTTTCAGCTACCTCATCCTCTACACTACTCCTAAGTAACCAAATCAGTGTACCCCTGTAACATTATCCATTGTTGATCACGGTCATATTCTGAAGTATGATATCAGTTATCAATTTATTTATAAAGTGTGATAGATATATATTGTTGAATTGTCCGAATAAACCTTTTAATTTGCAAAACAAACCTACTTCTTGGCTCAGTGGGGTCAGGGGGGTTCTAAGAGGGGGGTGTTATACAAGGGTTGTCATCCAGAGTACTGAACTGGATATAAAAATACGTCAATAAGGGTTTTCCTCAGCATCCCAGGCTAGGCATTGACTTAGCTGTAGTGTTGATTGAATATCGCTTACAAAAGAGATTAGAGGTCCCGGATTACCATTGTGAAGGGCCAGCCTTTTGAACCAAACCTACCAAGCGTGCATTAGTTCTCAAGGCCCTAAGTCTTCTAGGAAGCCTCGTTAGTCCATTAAATCTATCATCATGGGAAGGTCAAAGCAAGGATGCAATAAAGCCCACCTAGTGATCCTTTACCCGCAGGGTCAGTAGATTAATAACTGCTAAGGAGTTGGAATGAGCAGAGCTTTTAAACTAAAGTCTGTTTCAAAACACAAAACCGACCTTGTCAAATGGACCCTGCCAAGCTCCGGTGCTCATGAATTCCACCAAAGCCTGCCACTCATATATAGTGCACGCTGGATAGCGCCACCTCTGGCAGTGGTACTGTGTGTGTGGCAGAGCGAGGACTCACGAGGGAGGGTCACAGATTACTTTATCTGAAAAATGATCTTGCTGATAACTCTTTGCTGCCCATTTACAAAAGAAACAGATTTATTTTTAATTAAAAAGAGAGAAATAAGGTGTTTTAGATGTTTAAGAGAAATACGTTTTTTTAGATGTTTGAGAGAAATAAGGTTTTTTAGATGTTTTCTGGCACTGAAAGGGAATGTAGGCAAACCAGATTGAAGCAATTTTCCTTAAAGCTTTAACGAGTCTCCACACTTGCAAGGGGGGGTGGAGGGAATTATTCAAGTGCTAGTAATCAAAAGCCTAGTGCCAGGATAGTGCAAGCACACTGCAGAGCACTGCCCCCCCCCCGTGACAGTTTGGGGACAATAAAGAGGCATCCCCCCACCCCTGAACTCTACTGCCCCCTACAGAAGTTCCTGACACATGGCAGGAAAGGACATATTCTTTTGCAGCTTCAGGACTCTGTCTGGGCAAAGAGTCACAGTGTTTTGCTAACACACCCCTGCTACATCACATTAATGGGGTTCGGTGATACACTTCACTGCCCACATCTGGGGACTATCGAAGCCACTTTACAATTCTGCAGTGGGTAGCATCTGTCACTGGTTGGCTTGGAGCATGGCAGCAATGTTAGCATTTGGACATCCACGGGCTGTGAATGGGAAGCTGGTCCCAAAGCAGGCAAGGGCAGGTCTAACAGTCTTGCAAGACACATGCCATCACTCAATATCGTTCTGCATAGCTAGGACTATCTGACCAAGAACTCAAGGTCAGGCTTGTCAAGTCCGGTGAGTACCGCAATGTTCGTGAGGTGCATTGCTTACAATGGTCTCCAAGAAACCAGAGTAGCCAAAGTCAGGGAGTGGTCACTGACAACTGCAGGATGTGGGAGGAGAACACACACAGCGTAGGACTAGGGTCGAAGGGGAATCACGACAGTGAAGGGAACCAGGAACTTAGGAAAATATAGGTTTGAGGGCTTGCCCAGCTGCAAAGCAAGTTCTAATAGTTGCTGGACTGTTCTGATACTTACGCGCCAACTGTGGTGGAGCGAGCCAATCAGCAGAAGACTGCGGGGGGTTTCAGAGGGGAGAACAAGGAATGACATGTCATGGACTGCATACGTGCATGTCCATGAGATTTACTATAGTTGCAGATTGCCTAGTGGTGCAGTTTTGGGATTTACCATCAAAGCCCCCACGCAGTCGACAACCTCATCCAGGAATCAAGCTATGAAATGATAAAAGTAGATGAAGGAGTCGGTTTTATATTGGGAGGGACCCACTGCGTGCACGCGCACGCAAACACAGACACCTATAGAAGTTGTGTTATGGGGAGGGTTCTGTTGTTGCCAAAGAATTTAACTTGGGAGAAGAGCAATCAGTGTACCTGTGAGATGACATTGGAAGAGCCACGCCTCAAGTGTGTCCATTGCACCTAGGGTTAAGGGTTCACGTCTAATTATCTCTAGAGCAAAATTCCTTTCAAATGCATTGTACAGTCCTAAGGTAAACATATTTGCATACTGCCTTTCTTTCTTTCTTTCTTTCTTTCGTTAATAGTTTCTTTATAACGCGCCTAATACCGTAGCTGAGTTTGGTTTCTAAGCGCGCATCCGGGATTCGAACCCCTGTGGCTTTGCCTGGGCTGGCTTCCAAGACCAGCACGCTGCCCCTGAGGAAGATGATGGTTTTATGAACATATAGATCTGATTGCAAGGGTTTGGATGGGTCTGGGGTACCGCCAAGTCCGAGAAGAGTGCGACAGTCAATGTACATTTATCAATTAGAAGATGAACGTTCAGCAGTACACGATTTAGCCTGTTTTCAATATTTGCTTCATTGACAACTTGTGCTAAATTGTTATTCGACTTGCACCTTTTTCTCCTTTAATCTATGTTGTATGCATTATTGGGAGTACTCTGGACGTGTTTCCATGTAAATACCACTTAAGTGTGATTGAGTTTCCATGGTTATACCACTTAAGTGTGATTGAGTTTCCATGGTTATACCACTTAAGTGTAATTGTGTTTCCATGGTTATACCACTTAAGTGTGATTGAGTTTCCATGGTTATACCACTTAAGTGTAATTGTCTTTCCATAGTTATACCACTTAAGAGTGATTGAGTTTCCATGGTTATACCACTTAAGTGTAATTGTGTTTCTATGGTTATACCATTTAAGTGTGATTGTATTTCTTGCCTATTGTGACTTTTTGTTGAACAATTGTAATTAGGTTTGGGAGAAAAACCGAGTTTCTAAAAAATGAGGAATTGCGATGAGGCCAAATTGTCCCCTCATTTTGTAAATTGGGTTGACCATGCTCCCCACCCGCTAGTTCCACGAAATTCAAATTCAGTTGAGAAGCCACACATTCTGGCCAGATGCATGGATGATTTCTACATTAAGATGGCAGGTACATTCTAAAGTCATTATTTGGTTGGAATTCCCAAGAAAAGCAGCAGGGCACGAATCATTCTAATGGGAATCATTTCAGCCAATTGCAGCCCAGCTTGCGCCTCAGGAGTCAGCAGAAAGGAGGTCATCATGCTGCGGTTTTGGGGTGCAGAGTTTGATCATTTCATTTGCTACTTAGGCTTAATAGTCTTTGTAGCCACTTGCAGCAACTGCATTTGCGGCACATGTCTACATGTATGATGTTTAATCATATCCCTGATCTATTAAGTGGCGGTAGGGGGTGTTTCCGTGTCTTGAAACAAAAAGCAAAAAGAAGAAGAGCACACAGGGGGAAGGAGGTACTGAAAGAAGGAACTGAGGTTGTGAGCAAAGTGCACTAGCGGGGGAGTAGAAAGAAACCAGAGCAGAGAGATAGGGAGGAGCCAGTCTGTGTAGAGATTTCAATGTCTCGGGAGGATAGCTCAGAGGCAACGTGCTGGTCTTGGAAGCAAGACGACGTAGAGCAGCACAGGTTCGATCCCTGGGTCCGCGCTTAGAAGCCTCTGGGTATAAAGCGTGTTATAAATAACCAATTATATACTTATAGAAATGTAATGCAATAGAAGGGAATTGAAGGATGAGACAGGATTCGAAGTGAGGAAAGGGCAGAGGAAATAGAGAGACAAGGAGGTAAGCCGGGAAGAAGACGTACAGGTGAGTCGTAGATGCAGTACAAGGCAGCAAGCTGGTAAGCAAGAAGACCCAGTAACAGAGAGGATCAGTAGCCCAATCTAGAGAAAGCAAAATAGGGAAGAAGCAGAGAAACATTGTCACTGATTAACCAACTCGCTTACATTGAAGTTCAACAAAGAACAATACTAGAGAGGCAGAAGTGCCGCCTACCCTAAAGCACCCTAAAGCAGAAACATGCTGCCAGGGCTACCGTGTCTTCCTGTCTTCCTATCATGGACATTAGGAATTGATCTAAAATCAGAGGCGAGTTGCCCCCGGATGAGATAGCGGAAGGGGAAAAAGTCATGTCTTTCTGCCCTATGGCACCCGTGTCCCTCTAAACACAGCAACTCACAGCTCTGAATCCCCCTGTTTACACCAATTTAAACCTGATGCAATCCAGGTCTGTGAACAACAAGCATTAGCAAAGGGGATAGGTCTGGCTTTGTAAATATAGAGGGTAGGCCATGTTTGAAAATCTCCCGCATGTCAAAAATGGCTTACCCTCCACAACACTTACCCATGGTTCCTCTTCAAGATGTCTCCCAGGTGTCCAAGGTCACTCTTTGCTCTGCAGCCTTACCTGTGCTCTAATGCCTCTGACCTGTTTCTACCAGGCATTCTCCAGAAATCAGCGGGTTCTCTTGTTAATACCCAAGTAACCCTGGTCTTGGGATTGGACACTGCTGCTTTAAACCTTGTATTCCCTTTATATGTTCACTCAGGCTAAATCACTAGAGATGGAGGGAAGACACTTAGGTGGATGACAAAGGTCTTAGAATAAACAGAGTAACTCTAGAGGTGACGTTTTCGAAAAATCCAGATATTACGAAATATAGAAACACAGAGACCAATGTGTTCTAATTTGGGAACACTTTCTTAGGCCAGTGCGTTTCCAAGAACTTGTCGTTTTGACATACATAATGAATTCTACTCAAACCCCCCCCCCCCCCCCCCGAGTAGCTTTGTGACCTTCTACCGCATTCCAGCCAGGGCTGCCTATCCCAGTTAGCCATGCTGGACTTGCCAGCTGCACTTGATATGGTGGACCACTCTATTCTTCTGGCTCGGCTTGCAGATGTAGTTGGAGTTTCCATATTGCTTTTGGAGCTTTCCCTCTAGTAGAACCCACATCATGAAAACAGCGCAGTTTACTGTAACCTATTCCTTGGCTTGCTGGCGTGTTCCTCAGTGTTCCTCACTGTCACCTCTTCTTTTTAATATCTATCTTCTGCCTCTGATGTCCCTCATTCATAAATATAATATCCTATTCCATGTATACGCTGATACCAAGGTGTATCTGGCCCCCAGGAGACCTTCAAATAGCTTCAGCTCAGCCTGGCAGAGGTTATACCATGGTTGACTAATACAAATATTCACCGAAACCCTACAAAAACTGAACCAATGCTCCTGGCACCTAAACACTTGTTAAATGAGCCTTTGCGTCACCCTTTGTCTCCCTCGCTGTTATGCCTTTTGGCAAACTTTGCCAAAAAGTGAGAAACCTTGTAACTACCTGGGAGCCACAATTGTAGTTGACTTCGAAAACGAGGTGGTTAAGTCTGTCTTCTCTTTCCTTCGATTGCCACAATGCATTCTTTCTCATCCTCCTCATTTGCATCATGTCACAGTGGTCAGTGTTTTGGTGAACTCTTGTGTGAACTATGCAAATGCATTATACATCGGTCTTCCAAACCATCACCAAATTGCTCTCAGCATGTGGTATTTTCCTCATCTTGCATCTTCCCAAGTTCTCAACACCTGATCCCAGACGATCCCTGCATGTGTTACCTGTCTGCCAACATACCTGTTCCTTCTCATGTCTTCCTGCGCCTCTTATCTACTCTCTGCCCTCACTCCAACTATCTAGCCAACATTACTCCTCGTCCCTAACACTATTGCATGTACTATCATACTCCTCCTTTGATGAGCAAAGCGCTTCGACACCATAACCCATGGCAGGAGTCACTATACAAATGCAAGATTAAAAAATCAACATATCCCTTTGTTTAGTCCTTAAGTGTTTTCACGGTTTGGCACCACAATATGTTATACAAGAAATTCGACCTTATCAACCACCGCGATCCCTTCGCTCAGCACATTTGCTCCTTCTTATTATGCCCCCTACGCGGTACATTACCAGAGGAGACTGGAAGTTTTCTGTGAAAGGACCCTGTCTTTAGAATAACCACCCTATCCACTTTGGCTCATGGACCTCGTTGCTGGCTTTTCGGAGAAACTTGAACACCATTCTCTTCTCCGGGCTTTCTCCCCATTAACCTCAGTCTCCCACCTCAATCCTCATCTCTATGATTAATTTCTATATCATCTGCGCCGGGATGCAGTTAATACTGTGTGGCACCAAGTTGGGGTTGTGCGCTACATACATCAATCTAATCAAATCATACCTCTTATTATCTCTCTCTTCTCTCTACACCCTCATGGCAATCCTGTTTCCTCACTTGGTTTCATGTGACACAAATGAGCCAAAACTAACTAACAGTCTAATTAAAGCCCATTTGAAAATATGCAGTGTTTTTGTGCTTGAAGAAAATGTTGTGCCGGTGGCTCTATGTCTGTATTTACATGGAGTTTTATTATGCGCCACATACAAAAGTAAAGTCACTTCTCAGCGCAGGGACATATTGAGCAGGGGGATTTGGGACAGGTAAGGGGAGAAGGCAGTGTGAACATGGCACCGGAGGAAAGGACATTACAACTTCTTTCACAGCAAACAGTTGATGTCTTGCCAACTTAGTCCCCCTCTTTGCCCCCAAACCAAAGCTGCTTATATTGTCTTTTAAAAGCAGGCAATGCCCCTTTGGAAGAGACTTATGCCCCCCATGGACATCCTCTGGTCCCTCTGGGAGACCACTGCACTACAGCAACATTGGCTGCATTGGGTGATCAGTGAAGAGAGGGTCCCTGGAATGCCCCTCCTCACCCCCATGAATATGACGGCCAGAAGAGTAAAAAATACAGTCACACACTGTTTGGAAAGCCACCAGGAGGACCAGTGACTGACACGTATGCAGAAAGATATTCTCTTAGACCGACATTCAAACCTTACCCAGTTATTGTCTTTATAGATACAGGTGCTTCAACATTGGTCATGGACCCAAAAGCCTACATGGATGGCGTTGGCTAATGCAGAGAAACCACTGTGCTGATGTCATTAGTGACACCACGATGTTGCCACGTTAGTTACGAAGTACACTCGAAGCTATGCAAAGAGTTACACAAACACACACTTATATACACGAAGAACATGCTTACACAGTTCTGTAGATAGAGGACAGATACATACACATACTGTAGAGCAAAGTGGTCCAGAAGGCCACTATGAACGACCAGCGCTAATGATATGATATGATATGGCATTTGTAACGCGCCTATACACAAGTGTTAATGCCAATTGTTATGAATAAAAAAGGCAGCGTTCAACTTGAAATTTTCGAGGGTACCTAGACCAAGAGCCCTCAGTAAGAAACAAGGTAAATGTGATCAGTGAACTGCGCCAATTTGCAAATAATACATCAAACAGTTGAGTTATATTTTTTATTCCATTCCACAGCCTGACACGTGTTTCGAGCAGAGTTCTTCTTCAAAGGCTGTGCATCAAATTACAATTTAAAGCCATTAACATGTTCACCATTGTATACGCATCATACCAATTGGGCAAAACACATAGGGGTTGAAGGGGGGGAAATGGCCAAAAACATGAATGTGTGATACATAACAGCATTGTTTAAATCATTACAGTATTACAGAATCAATATGATTGGATAACCATAAATGATAAAGAAAAAATTAAAAATTGGTTCAATGAATTACCGTTTCCAAAAGACATCCATCCGGTTCCGAAACCAATAAGAAGGATGACAAAACGACATGATAAGAAAATAATTGGGGTGCGGTGACTAAGCAACCCTGGATAAGTTAATTGCCTGAACCACCAATAATAATTCTAAAATATCAAGGTATATTTACCGATGATCCTTGTCCAAGATGAATAATCTGTACAACAAGAATTAATGCCCAAAGTCACAATTATTGCAAGATGACATGATTTTTTCCAAAGATAAATGTGACAAAAACCGAAAAACCAATATTGCCAATGTATTGCACTTACCAATAGTGCGGTTAACTCTAGGGAACAATTCCAGAACTAGACAGGAATACATTGAATATGCCAATAAGTGTTAAAGCACATAACCCATCCAAAAAGGTTTTAAATATTACGCAACACATTGTGTGATGAAAGTAAAAGAATTACATTAATGTTAATTGCAATTGCAATGACTAATAGTGGTAGACCGCAAAAATCCACGAAGGAGGGGGGAATGTTGCCTACGAAGATACACTAGATCAGCCAATTCAAAGTAGCCCAGATAATCCGATGTCAGTTGACAATTGAACAATTAGCAGAAAAAGGAAAAAGAACTGAAGCACGGAGTTAGGTGAATGAATGGAGAACGGACATAATTAAGCGGCAGGGACCGTGTCGAAGGAGCAGCATCTCACTTACCAGCCTTCCGGCAACAACGGTATCCAAGGGAGAGTGCGCACGCGAGATGCAGCACGTGTGGTTAAACAGGAAAGCTAGGTCGCGAGAGCAACACCATAACAAAACATCCATCGGCGGCCATGTTGGGTGAGGAAACCCCTGGCTGCCAGTCAACCCTCAATAAAGACAGACTAATGAGCCTGAATTGGCAATCGGAGCTACAAAAATAATTTGTGTGATTATAGCGGATCTCTGGCGCAAATACACACAATGTTAATGTTGTATTAGGAATTAGAAATAACGCACTGGTAATGTCGTGCATCCTGGTTGTGTAATCTACCGCACACACTTGTTAACTCATCACGGCACATAGATCACGGTAAAATTACCTCCCATTGAGCGCAAAGTAATAATAAGTAGCATTAAGAACAAAGTAATGGTGTGTAGCCACCTGCGATGTCAGCGGCACTAGCAGCCGTCCTACTAAAGGCACCCAATATAAGCGTATATTTAATAGCTAAAAGGATTTTTCAAACCAATTATACAAGGGCCAGCTATACATTGACCTGGAGTTGAGTCGGTGACTATATAAAACCATATATAAGTCAAAGTTAATTTAGTTGAAACTAATTAGTAACATACAACAGTTAGAAATTATCTGAAATACAGGTTGAATCATAAGAAAACAGAAATTGTCTGAAATACAAGTTGAATCATAAGAAAACATGAAATTCATGATCAGAATTGAGTCCACGAATGACCAGTCTATGTTTACAGATAAGCCTTACTTCCAATTGTCTGAGCCTGAGTTCCATATTGCCACCTCTTTTGGAAGAACGTATCTGAGCCAAACCAATAAATCTTAAATCCTTGAAATCATCCAATTGATGTAGAGTCTGCCAATGGATGCCAATGGATCTTTAGCATCTTGTTTATTCAAGGAGGCCAAATGTTCACGAATCCGAATTTTGAGTGGCCTAATGGTGGTGCTCCCAATATAGAATAGACCACAAACACAAATAATACAGTACACTACAAACTTTGTATTGCAATTAATTGAATGAATTAATTACATGCTTGCCTGTGGTACCAAAATCTAGAGATTCAGACTCAAATGTGTGTGAACACATATTGCAACTCCCGCATTTGTGAAAACCATTCAACCGCCATTGGTCTAACCATGTTTTGGCAATGGGTGCTTGTGCCATAAAGGACGGGCATAAAAGATTTTTAAGAGTAGGGGCTCTACTGAATACTATTGATGGATGTGGTTCAAGTAGTTTAGTTAGATCATTGTCGAGATGGAGCAAGTGCCAATGACGTTTGAGTATAGCATACACACCATTACTATCACTGTTGTACCGAGTGATCAGTCTAATTTTGTTGAAGGGCATATTAGCTGAAAGTGATCTAGTTTTGGGTTTGGGTAAATCAGCTCTCTTCATACTAGACACTTCACGTTCAACCTTGGTAAGCAGATTTGGTTGATACCCACGTTGTACAAATTGGTCATGTTTAAACGATTTTTCCGCATCAAAATCAGCATTGAGAGAACAGCTCCTTTTAGCTCGAATATATTCACCTTTCGGAATATTATTGATAACAGAACATTTATGAGAGCTGGATGAATGTAAAACTGCATTAACCGAAGTAGGTTTGCGAAAAGTTTTAGTGATAAAGCCAATAGGGGACACGGAGACGTTCAAATCAAGAAAGTCTACAGAATCATTAGAGTAATGATATATAAATTACAAACCCCAGTTATTAACATTCAGAAAATTAACAAACTCTCTTAGTTCTACTTCATTGCCAGTCCAAATCATAAAAACATTGTCAATGTATCTTTTCCAAAGATATATAAAGTGAAAAAAATCCTTGTTCTGAAACACATACTGTTCTTCAAATTGGTGCATGAATATATTCACCACAGAAGGAGCAAAACTAGCTCCCTTTCAACCCCTATGTGTTTGCCCAATTGGTATGATGCGTATACAATGGTGAACATGTTAATGGCTTTAAATTGTAATTTGATGCACAGCCTTTGAAGAAGAGCTCTGCTCGAAACACGTGTCAGGCTACATATACATACTGTCAAAGCTTTTATTATTTTTCTCATTAGATAAGTGCAGAAACGCTGAACAGAAGGCAACAAAGAGATGCAGAGCAAGCTTGCAGATGCTTATAGCAACTAACCCTATGGAACTACAGGATCACATAAGAAGGCTGGCAGGACCAAATAAGACAAACCTATAGGAAACATAGCACGATATAGATGTGTAAAATCATAGTATGAGTATAACGAGGATCACATAAGACCACAAGCCGCAGGACCAGGGATGCGTGAAAACAGAACCAGGCTGCACAGAGCAGGAGGGCCAGGGCTCACAGCCAAGGTCAGAGACAAACAGAACATTCCAAACCTAAAACGACAAGGGGCCATCTGCAAAAAAACAGAATACAATCTCATAAATTGCAGACCAGAAGAGCTCAATTTCCTGATCCTCAACCACGTGATGCAGCCGAGCTAGACGATGGTTATTCACCCCCGGTGGGAAGACAAGCAGTTCTCAGCACCACAGACATGAAGTGAAACATGAACAAGTTAACAACATTGCAACGTTGAGAGCACTCTCATGGGCAGAAGTGGTACTGCTAACCGATACATTGGGGCCACATAGTCATTCTCATTACCTTGAAGAGGTGCACAGAGCGCTGAGAACAGAGCTGGGTCCCAGGCCTGGGGCAACCAGTTCCAGGCAATCAGGGGACAGACGTCCAGCGGTGGATGGCAGGGGGCAAGGTCCAATGGTAATCCTGCGACCTTGCAATAATGTAATAGATAGTTTCTTGGGGAAGGGGCAGGCCAGCCACCTGACATGAGAGGGCCAATTAACTAGGATCTATAGGGGCAATCTATATGGTATACCACTCCGATCACCGAACCAGAAACGGGGATAGGTTTTTCAGGGAAGGGCCCATGTTGTGACGATACCCTGCAACAAAAAGGCCTGACACAGGTTACGGAGCAGTTACTCTGGAGATTTTTGAATGTCCTGTATGATCCCTGTTGGTCTTTGTAATAAACGACAGTTCTAACTTGCCCTTGGCTGAGTGCTCTGTTTGTTCTGGAGGAGGGTTTTTGGGCCCTGGGAGATGAACGGGTAAGCCTGTTATTAACCCCCAGACCACTGACATTCCATCCATCACCAACATCAGCAATTACAAAAACACAAGTATTGGCAATGGCAATAGTTTTGACGTTTACTGTTGTTCTTTACATTTTGCATTCATAGGTGCCCGGGTGCAAGGGGGAGAATGTAAAGTTGTAAAGGAGGATGCGATAATGGGTGCACGTGTGCAATGGAATGAGAAGGGGAATAGAGCAACGGAGGAAGCCATTGATAGAGGGCGCCATTGATGATGAGCGAGAGAATGAGAAAGGGAATAGAGCAAGGGTGGAAGCCATTGATAGAGAGCGCCATCGATGATGAGCAACAGAACGAGAAGGGGAATAGAGCAAGGGAGGAAGCCATTGACAGAGGAGGCCATCTATGATAAGCAAGAGAATGAGAAGGGGAATAGAGCAAGGGAGGAAGTCATTGAGGGAGGGCACCATCAATGATGAGAAAGAGAATGAGAAGGGCAATAGAGCAAGGGAGGAAGCCATTGATAGAGGCGGCCATTGATGATGAGCAAACGAATGAGCAGGTGAATAGAGTAATGGAGGAAGCCATTGATAGAGGGTGCCATTAATGGTGAGCAATAGAAGGAGAAGGGAAATAGAGCAAGGGAGGAAGCCATTGAGACAGGGCGCCATTCAGGATGAGCAAGAGAATGAGAAGGGGAATAGAGCAAGGGAGGAAGCCATTGACAGAGGAGGCCATCGATTATGAGCAAGAGAATGAGAAGGGGAATAGAGCAATGGAGGAAGTCATTGAGGGAGGGCACCATCAATGATGAGAATGAGAATGAGAAGGGGAATAGAGCAAGGGAGGAAGCCATTGATAGAGGCAGCCATTGATGATGTGCAAACAAATGAGCAGGTGAATAGAGCAAGGGAGGAAGCCATTGATAGAGGGTGCCATCGATGATGAGCAAGGGAGGAAGCCATTGAGAGAGGAGGCCATCGATGACGAGCAAGAGAATGAGAAGGGGAATAGAGCAAGGGAGGAAGCCATTGATGGAGGCAGCCATTGATGATGAGAATGAGATGGGGAATAGAGCAAGGGAGGAAGCCATTGATAGAGAGCGCCATTGATGATGAGCAATAGAATGAGAAGGGAATAGAGCAAGAGAGGAAGCCAGTGATAGAGGGAGCCGATGATGAGAAGGCGAATGAGATAGGGAATAGAGCAACAGAGGGAGCTATTGATAGAGGGTGCCAATGATTAGCAAGGGAATGAGATGGGGAATAGAGCAACGGAGAAAGCCATTGATAGAGGGCACCAATGACGAGCAAGGGAATGAATGACGAGCAAGGCAATGAGATGGGGAATAGAGCAACAGGGAATAGAGCAATGGAGGAAGCTATTGATAGAGGGTGCCAATGACGAGCAATAGAATGAGATGGGGAATAGAGCAAGGGAGGAAGTCATTGATAGAGGATGTTGATGATGAGCGAGAGGAAATATGAGCGAGCAGAGTAAGAGAAAGAGTGAGTGTGAGAGGATGGATGACAGAAGAAGTAAGAAATGAAAGCAAAAGTGGGAGTGGAGAAGACCGAATAAGGGGATATCTCCAAGAGTGGGAGAGAGAGAGAGAGGGACAGCGTGTGCAGGGAGAGAGAGTGTGACAACTGCGCAGAGAGAGAGAGAGAGAGAAAGTGACAGCGTGCATGGGGGAGAGAGAAAGAGCAACAGCGCATGCAGTAAGAGAGAGAGAGAGGGACAGTGTGCACAAGGAGAAAGAGAGCAAACGTGCTTGTAGGGAGGGTGAGAAAGAGTGACAGCAGAGAGAGCGAGAGAGTGGCAGTGTGCGCAGGGAGAGAGAGCGATAACGCATGCGCAGAGAAAGAGATTGACAGCTGGTGGAGAGAGAGAGAGTGACTCTGCAGGAGAGAGAGTGACAGCATGCAGAATGAGAGACCGACAATGTGCAGAGTGAGCACAATTGTTTGAAAAATAGATGATGCAGAATACCGATACCTTACCACAATATGAACAATATGTATGCATATGTCGATGTTACAGAATGTGCACCAGCGCATTGCCCCTACAAACTCCTGCTCACCAGACAATGAAAACACAAAGGCACCCTGCAAGCGGACTACCTCCTCTATCATCATTGCCCTATGTATTGCGCTTCTGGCACAAGGGTCCGACCAATAAATGAAAGAAATACTAAGCAAAGTGCAGGAGGTCAATGAGCATTTGGCAGATTTGTGCTGGAAGGTAAACAAACAATGTTGTGCTATGTTATGTTAGTCACATTTATAACATGTATGTTCACCCAAGGGCATCTTGGGGCGTGGATGTCACTACTGGCTAGAATAACTAACATCTGAAACAACAGGGTTTTCAGAGACTGCCTAGATTGAAGATGGTTCTCGGTAACCCTAAGAGTAAGTGGCAGATCATTGCATAGTTTAACGGTAGCAATGATAAATGCCCGACCTCCAACTCGAGGTAACCAGATTTTCAGGATAGCCACTAGATAAAGTTCCATTGGACCGAAGAGTTCATTCTGGCACATAAGGGGCACATTTTATCGTGGAGGTAGTCTGCCCATTACTGATAAAAAGCCAGATGAACTAGGCACAGGGATTCAAATGGTATCCTCTGGGCCACCAGGAGCCAGTGAAGGGAGCGAGGCACAGGAGTGATGTGAGCAGAGACTTGGTGGCCCCCCAAGCAGCAAGATTTTGCAGCAGCTGCAGGCAGTGTATGAAACAAGATGATTGTGCCAAAAACAGAGCATTACAATAGTCAATTCAACTAGTAACCAAAGATGCAACAACCAGAAGAAGTAGATGGCAGGGAAGAAATCGGACCACACTACGGATCAGTTTAAGAAGACCCATTTTGCTGACTGTGCTCACCTGGGAGGCCATCGAAAGCGAAGAGGAAAGAACGACCCCTAAGTTCTTAACCACCATCACTGGAATAGGGAGATCACCCAGTGCAGATGGCCAAAAAGAGGATGTCAATAGAGCAGGATTAGGAGGGGAACCCACGACCAGGACCACTATCTTGTACCCCTTCAGCGTAAGCCAGTTCACACTCAGCCACTCTCCCACAGCTGCCAAGCACTCACTCAGTCCCAAGGACACCTCAGCCTGATCAAGATCTAATCAAACCAAAATATGGGTGTCGTTGGCATCTGAATAACAATCAAGGCCAGAGGAGTGGGTGAGACAAACCAGCAGCACAGCTTCCTAAAAAGCATGGGGGACAGGGCAGAGCCCTGAGAAACACCACAAAGAAGTGCTTGAGGGAAGAAAAGAAAAGGGGGGAGAGAGAGCAATTGACTCCTATCAGCCAGGAAAGAAGTAAACCAGTCCAGAATGGGGCCAGAGAGGCTAGTCGAGACCATGCGGGACAACATGATAGAGTAATCGACAATATCAAACGCTGCAGGTCTAAAATTATCATGGCTCCCACTCCACTACGGTCAACCAACATGTCCAAATCATCAACTATGGACACCATGACACTATCTGCTCCCTGCCCCGGGTGGAAGCCTGACTGAAAGGGGTCAGAGAAACCAGATGTTTCAAGAAGAGATAACAAAAGAGGGGAAACCAATGATTCCACCACCTTAATGAAGAAAGAAAGAAGAGAAATAGGGCAGAAGTACGCTAGAACCAAAGCATCTAGTGACAATCTTTTCCTTTTCAACATGGGAATAATAATGGGCTGTTTCAGCTCTGTGGGGTTTGAACCAGACTGAAAGGAAAAATTAACTGCTTCCAATGTGCAGGCTACCATGCCAGCCATGATACCCTTCAGGATAGCCAGAGAAACCGGATATGGAGGAGCAGAGGACTTAAGTTGGCCGACAGCCCTTGAAACCTCCTTCACAGAAAACGGAGGGAACTAAGAGCAAATGTGAGTAGCAGTATGACCGTACTCTGCCCATTAAGAGGGATATTCTTCTGTGTGCCGCGTCTTTGGTAACAAAGAAGTCAGAAAGCGAGTAACACTGAGTTTGGGTGGCCAAGACTTTAGGAGATAGACGTGTGGTGGAAGAAATTGAACTTGACCTCTCTCTACACTGATTCAAAGCCTGTTCCACTTTACAGGTAAATAAACTCTGTTTTGACAATCCTTTAGGCCAAGTGATAATCCCTGGTGATTTGGCGAAAGACATTCTTCACCCTGGGGCAATATGAGCCTTGCCACTTGCGCTCTGCCTGCCTGAGATTCAGGTGTGCTTCTTTCAGTGAGGTGGGGTTCTGAGGGGCATCTACGAGAATGGGTGAGTTTAAGTGGTGCAACCAGGTCAGCCACAGAGGTCAATGCCTGGGGAAAAAAGGACAGATCAGCCAACAAGGCGAGCCTGCACCTGTCAATAATCAGAGACAGCATCAGATTATGATCCTGTGGGGTGCATTTACAGGCCCTAAACTGAAATCCCTGTCACCTGAAAAGCTGCATTAAACATTGCCTCCAAAAACGGCTGTTCTTTTCTTTCCCTAGCATATGTGTGGCAAGCATTTGAACACTGCAACACAAGAACGGCTCTGCGTTTGCTTTTATTCTGTCTGTGTGACAACAAGTTAAACATTGCACCAAAAATGGCCCTGTGTTTGCTTGTCTTTAATCTGAATAACAAGAAGTTATGCACTCCATCCAAAGACGGCCTTGTCTTACTTTTAATTGACATAAGGGGCAAGGATTTCAACATTGCAACCCGACACAGCTTTTGTTTCCTTTTCATGCATGTGAACAGAAGCGCTCTAAAACACTGCAAATGGACAAACCGGCTTGGCTTTTTTTTTAATTTAGAGTCAAATCAAAGAACCCTGTGCGGGTGGCCTACTCCTCTGTGTCAATGGACCAACACCAAATGCAAACTCACTGAAAAAGGACAAAGTAAAGAATTCCATGATCTACAGAACAGCATTTCAAACATTAGATGAAAAAAAAACAGTTTGTACACGTGTAAAAGAAAAAAAAAGCAATGACTTTAAAAAGCCACTGTGAAAGGATAGCTTTGCTTGCACAGAAATGTCAGTGAAATGTGTTGTGGGTGGGGTGTGACTAAAGCGATCTACATTATGTTTCCCCCCACAAGACTTCAATCACCTTGGAAGAGTCTCAGAATACTGGGAAAAAAGGTTTTTGAGCTTGAGCAGGATACTTCTCAATTGAAAGCCTTGCCTCCCACTGGAAGTCGTAACTATAAGTGAAATCGTCCGCAATGACATGTGATGTGACTAAGGGCATCATAATATCCCGCTCTGCCAGATTTTAAGGCAGGGGGCTGGAGGAGGACAAAGAAAGCAAAGTGTGGATGGAGCATGACCCCAGGAGTGAGTTCCTCCTGCACCCACTACCAAGGACTAACTGACAGACTTCAAAGGGTGTAATAAAAATCTCTGGTCAAGATAGTTGGCTGTGGGCGATGAAGCACCGTGCTCCATATGTGACAGATCCTCCAAATTGACATTAAAGGATTGATTCATTTTAGGCATTTTCGCAGTAGAATAAGAAGTAATTTCATGTTCTGCTATTTTTCAATGTGATTTCCAGGCGGTTGTTTAGAGACTAAGTGCATGTTCCTAGGAGTTTGTGGACTGAAATGGCCAGTAAAGACTAGTTTCTGGCTGATTTAAAAATGTGGCAAGCATGGGATTTGATGTAAAGGTGAAAAATGAGATTATGAACATGCTTAATCATTTGCAGAGTTGTAGCTGTTATATATTTTACGAAAAGGACAAAAATGTGCCAAGGGGCCATTCTACATCCTACGGATTTGGCAGTCGATTTATCTAATTCCCCATGACCAGACACAACTGCATATTTGATTCACGTGGCCGGGACGAGTATAAGTATGAAGTTATGGGGCATAACTCAGTTTTGCTGAAAAGTGGACTGGAGAACAAAGAACTGTCATAAATGCCAAACAGACAGATTGTCGGGGGGAAATTCTGCCGGGGTCGGCCGGGCCGTCCGCGGACCTCCAGGCAGGGAGGCCCCAACTCCTCCCGTGTATATCCCAGATGAGATGAGATAGAGTATGAGACGCACACAAGGAGCAAGGTGACTCTGCTGTTTATTAGGCAAAACGGCAGGGATGGGTCAAGGAGCGTACGCGTTCGTCCTGACACACACACAATCGTGGGGCTCGCAGGCCCTTTTTACTGTATTATGATGCGCTACTTGCGTCACTTCAGAAAGTTAACAAAAAACCTATCGCCACTCTTAATTGGGTGTTTGAGTGTTAGGGTTAGTATAGCACACATATAGAGAAAGATATTAGTGGACAAGGTGTAGTCAGGTGGTATATCTGGGTTGTCCCTACAATTAGATACATGAGAATTGTTACATGAAGACTCCTGAGGATTGGCTAAATTTGCTGGCGTCAGTGATAAGAGCCCCATGTTCTGATTGGTGCGCCCGTGAGCTTCCCAGCCTGGGACCACCGTCGTTCCCAGCTCTCGGTGTACCTGTAAGTTGCAACAATGTTTCACTATGGGTACATGCAGACAATGTGAGGACTTATTCATAGCTGGACGGGGGACCGCTCCCACTGTTGCAGATGTCCATTGAGCCTTTCAAGTGTATCTGCCAGTGTCTCGTAGCGAGGGATCCAGACGCCTCTGTTCTCCTGGGTTTGGCATCTCGTCAGGTTCGGCTTGGTCACGTGGGGAGGGACCGTGTTTGAGGCAGAATTCTGCACAATTAATATTGCTTTTCCACTGTGTGTCTGGTTTAATTTGTCGGTGTGACTTTAACGTTGGTGCGCGGAGTACGAGGTTGCAACATCGTGCCTTTGATGATTTGCTCTTGGAACGTGGGTTTGCAACATTGCGACCTTGGCTGGTTGCTTCGCCGAGCTCATTCTGCAGGATCAGCAACTGACTCTTGCCTTGTTGATGTCCACGGGAGCTCTTGTTTGAGGCCTACTTGGGCCTAGTGCATAAGTTGTCCGTTTGGTGCACAGGTGCTTTAGGTTATAGGAGCATATAA
This sequence comes from Ambystoma mexicanum, assembly GCF_040938575.1. Classification (NCBI taxonomy): domain Eukaryota; kingdom Metazoa; phylum Chordata; class Amphibia; order Caudata; family Ambystomatidae; genus Ambystoma; species Ambystoma mexicanum. The sequence goes on along the minus strand of NC_090925.1, from coordinate 31,608,977 downwards.
TTTCATGGCCAGTATTGTCTTCATTATACTTCTCATGGCGGTAACTGGTTTTAAGAGAAGCGTGAGCAAGCTAGTAGAAGAGTTCATGACGCGTCTTGCGTTTCTGCATTCTGAAAGCCTATGTAAAAATAATAAAGATGCACGTCCGTGAATATGCCTGTCGCCTACGTCATAGCACTGAGTATATTCTTCGTGTAGGTTGGTGTGGGAATGTCCAGTGTGTACATTTGTACAGATGTGCTTCCCTTTGTCTAGGTCGTCATGGCATCTCTAACGACGTGTAGATTTTAGTCTAGTTGATCCGTGCCGCAAGTGTCGGCATGGCCAGTGCGGGCTGCTGGGCAGGCAGATGGACACATCCGTATGTTCCTGTACCAGGGTATCTGGTCGTCTGGTAAATGGACAAACTCTTCTCGTGGCGGGTGTCTGGGTCGTGACCCTCTAGGCCAAGCGCGAGAGGCGAAGGACGGGAGCCTGGTCTTCCATTCTCCCACTTCAGTCCCCCCTCTGGTCGACTTGTCGACCACAAACATATCCTTCTCGTTATCTCCTCTTACTCGCCATATCTTAGTTATTCCTCCGAGATGTCCATAGTGGTTTACATGATCTTCAAAGGATCAATACATATATTCACAGGTACCTCCAGGAGTACAGTATACCCATCTTCCTATGTAGCTCCTGGGGTTTCTTGGGTTCTCGATCTTCACTGATGGTGGGTCTAGATGGTTGGTAATTATTTGGGTGCGCAGCTTCTCCCTCTCCTGTATTATTACAACTGTATGCTGGCCGTCATCTGCTGGCATCAAGGGGTGCATTCCCACCATTTCCAGCAACTCGTCAGTAGTGCGTGCCTTCCGTGCCTTCCAAAATCTAATTATGATCAGGGTAGCTCCAGCCAATATAGTACAGCCCACTATTATTTTCAGTCCATCTGACAGCCAGGATGGCATCCATGACCATAATAGTGAAAACCAGCTCTTATCCTTGTTCACACCGTTGCTTTCATCCGTCATTTTGGAGTGCATCTGGGCCAATTGCGAAACTGCTTCTGTCAGTGTACCATTGTCAGCATCATTGGCAGGTATGAACGTGCAGCATGATTGTCCTATCTTTGCACAAACTCCTCCTTCCATTGCTGTGAGAAGGTCCAATACATATCTGTTCTGGAGTGCTACCATCCTTACAGCTCGCAGCTCCTCTTTTATTGCGTTGAACCCATTTACTGTAGAATTGATGGTCATCATTAGTTCCCATCTAGTTATTTGGAGCCATTTTGCGTTTGCGTAAGCCTGTAGTCCCGGGTGTATTATTGAGGAGAAGAACATTGCTGCTCTGCTAAATAGTCTGTGTTCTGGCGGTATTGATGTTAGTGCCGTTTCCGACCTTCCCCACAGGTAATTTCCTGTCAGCGGCTCTCCTTGTCTTTTTCTTCTATTTAGGACAGTGTCATTGCTGTTGGTCCTGTTCCCTTGCTCCTCCTGAAGTGGTGCAGATCTCTTTCTTCTCTTATCCCCTTCATCCATTCTAGGAAATTTCGCCACATTGACGTGCTTCTTAGGTACCACTAGTGATGGTACATTGACGTGTACCATTGTGCACACACCATTCCACAGGGGAGGCAGTGTATGGTATGCCTTTTCTCCACAGGCCCAATAATGGTCCATTATTACTGCTGTTCCCGCTCCCCCCTCAGGTAACTCCGTCACACTTGCACAATTGGTGTTATATCCTACGTCCACTTCTCCTTTATGCTGGTAGCATACCTTGGGCGCAGTCAACGGTAGTATCGTTATTGGGTCTTCATCTTCTTCTACCCACGTGAGCATTGGTACATACTTGATCCACGTCGTCCAACATCGGTGATTGTGTGTCTCGATGGTTGAGATAGTTTCTTTTGTTACCATGTTGCTGCCAATCACTCCTATCTCCCAGCTGTTGTCCAGATACACCTTTCCTGTTATCGTCAGTAGCGGCCTCTCCCAGCATCCTTGTTTACCCGGAACTTCAGTGGCGTACCAATCACATGGTAGATACTGCAGTGTTACTTTCTGTGTTTCTCCTTTTGCAGGGCCACTTGTTATATATTTGAATGCTTCCGCATGTAAACTGGTCTTGTGGTAACTCAAGTAGGTCTTGAGGAAGTTGTTTTCATATGGGTATGAGTCTCGTGTTTTCCATGTCATGTGCACTACAGTTCCTTGGAATCTTCCTTTCGTCTGGAACAGTGCCAAGTATATTATGCACTGCGCTATCTTCTCATTTATTTCTGTGGCAACAAATGTTCGTGAAGCACTCATGGCGTATGGTATTAATGAGCAGACGTAGCAGCTATCCTCAGTTGTCTGCTTACCAATGCGGGTCATGTGTTGGTACCATATGTTGTTTGTGACGTGTGCTGAATCTTGTACATAATTATCAATACCTTTATTGTCTGAGTATGTGCTGCGTTTAACTCTATTTTGCTTTGGTGCAATGTTACTACTACCACCTGACGTAACACCTGTTGCAGCAAGGAACGGGGGTATATTAGGTTTGGGTGCAGCAATAAAATTGATAGCACAGCTGTACTGCCAGACAGAGGCAGCCAAAAATCCGGTGACCATCAAAATCCCTATTATTTTTATTACAACTGCTAATCTCACCGGCATTTTGCTCTTACCTTGCTGCAGTCCTGGCAGCGTATTCTTGCGACGTTAAAGTTGCCCGCCTAAAAATTCTCAGAAATGCTCGTTTTTAGATGTTAGTTTTGCTTTATTTAAGCTCTCCCTATCAAATAGTCATTCAGTGCCCAGGCGAAGAGCTGCTCCCACGCTACTCTAAGTGATTGGTCTCTTAGGACCGGCAAGTATGGGCGGAGGTGGGGCATGTAATATTCTATGGCCAGGAGGAAGGCTGTGTAGTAGACACGTACCCTTCTTCTTTTTAGGTATGTTGGCCTTTTTATTTCGTATACAAATTGGTGTGACAATTCTTCTGGGTAATTATCGTCTGGGAGTACCATCTACGCCTGGACAGTGGACCTGTTAATTAGCTCTCTACTTAACAATACAATAATACGCAGTTCCTGTATGTGCGAGAGAAAAAAGAGAGCATTCACGTGTTTACATGTGTATTTGTGCGAGAGAACATCAGGTTAAATTGCAATTATACAATAATACGCAGTTCCTGTATGTGCGAGAGAAAAAAGAGAGCATTCACGTGTTTACATGTGTATTTGTGCGAGAGAACATCAGGTTAAATTGCAATTATACAATAATACGCAGTTCCTGTATGTGCGAGAGAAAAAAGAGAACATTCACGTGTTTACATGTGTATTTGTGCGGCCAGTGGCTTTCAGTTTAAGTTATAACTGTCCTTGGGAGTCAATGGGCGGGGGGGGTTTTTTGCGCTCAGATGGCGGAAGTATTTTTACTCTTTGAACGTGTGACCATTGGGTGGGCAGTGTAGGGATCACCCCTTTCTTCGTCAGTTGTTGTCTCTGGGGTAGCTGGGTAGTGACACGGTAAGGGAACAATTGGGTCGTTGTCTGTGGTGGAACTTCCTTCCGCTGTCGGTGATGTTGTTGCTGTTCTTCCAATGGACCTGTCGTTGGCGCTGGGGCGGGTCTGCAGTTTGTATATCTTTACATCATGTAGGTGGTTCCAGGCACGCTTGTCCTTTAGTTTTACTGCTCTTGGTGATACGTCTTCTACCAGATGTGGGCCGGTGAACCTTTTGTCGTTCCACCTCCTATTGAAATTGCGAAGTAGCACGTGGTCACCTTTGGCAAGTTTGCATAAGTTCTCTTTTTCTAATTCTGTACTGGCGCCTTCTTCTTGATTTCTGGTGGACCCGCCCCGCGTGCGCTCGAGCTGTTGAGACACAAACACAACACTAGTAATCAAAGACGACACATATTGGTACATTTCATCACCTAGTACACTCGCTGAACTTTCGTGGTCGGTGAATGCCCTTGACGTTGGCGTTAGGGGAAGGCGCATTTGACGTCCAGTAACCACCTCGTGTGGGGTGAGGTGGTGGTCGGACCCTGGCCTGTTCCTTAGTTCGAATAGGGCTAACGGAAGGCAATACAACCAACTTTTCTTTGTTGTTTGTTGTATCTTTGCAATTGCTTCCTTCAATAAGCCATTTAGGCGTTCACATACACCGTTAGCCTGTGGGTGATATGCACATGCAAATTTGTGCTTTATGCTCAGTAGGGCTGTGATATGTTGGAACATTTCGTTTGCGAAATGTGGGCCATTGTCTGATCTTAACACCTCGCACACTCCCCACCTGGGGAAGACCTCCCTTACTATGAATTTGGCTGCTCTAAATGCATCTGGGCGTGAACAGGGCCCTGCTTCAATCCACCTAGAAAATGGGCATACTACTACAATCATGTACCTATTACCTTGACATATGTTGATCATATCAACATAGTCAATGTGAAGGTGCCGAAAAGGTCCTTCTGGCCGGGGTATGGTACCTCTTATCACTTTTAGGGTATGACCGGCCGTAAACTGTTGGCATGTGAGACAATTGCTGATAAAATTTGACACATGAGAATTTAACTCGGGACAGAACCAATCTTCTCTAATTCGTGCTGCAATTATTTCCTTGCCTGTATGGGCTGGGTGATGTAATTGGCTCAGGGCGGTATTTAAAAGTGCCAACGGTATTACAACTTTTCCAGTACCACTCTGGCGCCATAGTGCGTCGGTTGGTGACATTGTACATCCTCTTTTTACCCATATTTCCTTTTCGGCCATTGGTGCAGCTGCTTGTAATTCCATAATCTGTGTGGCTGGGAGATGGGTGTACCATTCTCTTATTAACATCTCCCTAGCCATTCCCCTCCCTCTCCCTCTCTGTGAGTCTGTGGGGTTCCAAATCTCACCAAAGTATGCAGCATATTTCGCATGTGCGTCTGCTGCTGCATTCCCTTTTGAGACGTGGTCTTCACCATTGGTGTGTGCGGTACACTTTACTAGGGCTAGCTCTTGGGGGTCGTTTATTACTTCAATTAATTCAGCCAACAAGAGGGCATGTTGCACTGGAGTTCCATCAGCTCTTCTAAACCCTCTTCTTCTCCATTTTGATAGCCCTGAGTGGACAGTTGATGTAACATATGCACTGTCGGAATATATTGTTACACGTTTGTTAAAACTTTCCTTTAATGCCAATATTAGTGCAACTAGTTCAGCGGCTTGAGCAGAGTAATGCTGTGGTAACTGTACACACTTCATAGCCACACACACCGGCGCCTCCATCATTTTTACCACTGCTGCCCCAGTCCTCCGTATCCCATCTCCTTGATCAATAGTTGATGACCCATCAATAAACAAAAGCTCACCTCCCTCTAGTGCATTTTCTTCAACTTTTCTAGTGCATGAATATATTTCATTTAGTTGGGTGCAGTCGTGGGCGTAATCTCCCTCCTCAATTATTTCTGCTAGAAATCTTGCAGGGTTAACAGTGCTACATCTAACAATCGCTAGTTCAGCCCTAGACAAAATGATCTCGTAACCTGATGCCCTTTGTGTCGTTAGTGTGGACTTGGGTTTGTTCAATATTGCAAATAGTGCATGTTCCACAAACAGTGTAGTTGGACACCCCATGGTTATTGCTGATGCCTTTTCTACTGCACAAGCAGCTGCAGCGAGACCTTGTTCGCAAGGGAAGTGGCCTAACATCACGGGGTCTAAGTGACCGCTGTAAAATGCTACTGGTTTATAGCCCATGCTTGTTTTTTGGGCCAATACTGCTTTCATTACTGCTGAGTCGCAATGTGAAAATATAAAAAAGCGTCGCTCATAGTCTGGGGATGCCAGTACTGGAGCTGTTGATATCGCGTCCTTCAATTCGTCAAATGCCTCCCTCATTTCCATAGTCCACCCCAACTTTTTCTCCCCTTTATTTGCTTCCTTTAAACCCTCAAGCAGGGGTCCTATGTATGAGCTGTAATCAAATACCCATGCTCTACAGTAGTTGCACAGCCCCAGAAATTGCTGCAGTTCTCTCACAGTCTGTGGCATGGGAGTGCTTGAGATGGCCTGTGCTCTTTGTGGTGCAATCTTTCTTCCATGTTGGGATATCAGTTGGCCAATGTAAAGTACTTGTTCCTGACAGTATTGTATTTTTTCCATGTCTACCTTATACCCCTTTTCAGCCAATATAGTCAACATTTTTAAGGAGTCCTCTCTGCATTTACTTTCGTTTATACTGCAAATTATTATGTCATCCACATACTGTAACACTGTGCTTTCCACCTCAACGTTACCCAAATCCATCTGTATTACTCTATTGAAAATTGAGGGTGATTCACAATACCCCTGTGGTAACCTGGTATGTTTCCATTTTGTATTTCGGTAAGTGAAACTTGTCAAATCTTGTGAGTCGGGGTGTAATGGTATTGAGAAAAATGCATTTTTAAGGTCTATTACTGTAAATCGTGATGCTTCTGCTGGAATGCCACACAATATTGTGGCCGGGTTTGCTGTTACTGGATATTCTGCTTCTACTATGTTGTTCAAGGGCCTGAGGTCCTGTATGAAGCGCCAAGACCCCCCTTTAGTCTTGCGCACTGGGTACACAGCCGTGTTACATGGTGATTCTGAGGGGACCAGTATGCCATTGTTTATAAGGGCCGTTATAGTTTCATATATGCCCTCATCTGCCTCTTTTGACAATGGGTACTGCTTTACTCTTGGTAGTATGGCACCTTTTTTCAATTTTATCCGTACACCCCCTATGCTTTTTATGCATCCTACGTCATAAGGGCTAATGGTCCATAATGATTTGGGCACCTTTGACATATCCTCCTTAAAGAAAGGGACTGGGGTGCATGCAGGTGCCTCAAGTGCCATCGCAATTTTCTGCGCTATTTGTTTGTGAGCCACTCTTAACCATATTTCTACACTCATCATCAACACCATTTCCCCCTCCTCCTTTTCTTCTGAGAACAGCTCCTCATCTGACACCTGGGTCAACCTACATCCTTCTGCTAGTGCTATCACTGCCCTCCATGCTCTTCCTTCTTTGTCTTGGGCGTGCACAGCAATATACTCAGCTGTTGCAATAATGCTCTCAATGTCCATTACAAACACCTTTCCTTCTTGTTCATTAACAGGTGTTTCTGGTCGGAACAGATAAGCTGCTGGCCTCCTCCATATTTTCCCTTCGATCCCTGGCATCCATGCAAATGCCATGTCTGTTCCATACTGGAATAGCTCGCCATCTACTGGTTCCGCCCTAATCGCTATCTGCCCGCAGTATGCTTGCATAATCTGTCGTGCTGCTAGCATGTTAATCCCTGGAGTAGAGCAAATTATACCATCCTCTGTAAAGGAGATTGTCATATTTAACCTATTCATTATGTCCCTCCCCAGTATATTTACTGGTGAGGCACTATAATACAAAAGTGGAACTGACAGATCATAATCTCCGATAGATAAGGGAACGTTATCAGTAAAAGGAACCAATCCTTTAGCCCCAGAAAATCCTTGGGTGTTCATGGCTTCGCCTGACATCTTAAATTTACCTTCCCTTATGCAAGACCGGGTTGCCCCGGTGTCAACAAGGAATGATAATTTTTTGTCACCTATCGTTACCTCTATGCGTGGCTCCTCCGCACTATTAGGTGTTACTGACAGGATGGGACACACCAAGGCCGTCTGTGGGCTGTCCTATTGGGGGTACAATGATTGGCCATTCCCTGTGTAAGGGTTGTGTCCCAAGACCGTCACCCTACCCAATTGCGTTTGTTCAGTTTGGGGTTGTTGTGTTAGCGCTACTTGTTGTTGTGGCAGTGGCTGTTGTTGTGTTAATTGCTGTTGTGGCAGTGAATATGTTTGTGGCTGTTGTTGCGTTATTTGTTGTTGTTGTATGCCCTGCTGTTCTTGTGATGGCCTAGGTTGTGCCTGCTCATTCCATGCTGGTGTTCCTGGCCTGACCCTACACGTACGTGACATGTGTCCTAGTAGTCCACAACTCCAACACACGGGTGGTTCCCTGCTCTGCCATGGGAAGCTCCCTGTGTTGTCCTGGTATACCGGTTGCCCTGTGGGGTAGGAATTTCCAAGTCCCCCCACCTGCTGTTGGGTATTATATCCGTATCCTCTCCCTCTCATAAATCCTCCTCTCCCCCTGTTATAACTATAATACCCAGCTCCTTGCATTGGGTACCCTCCTCCCACGTTTGGTGCGTGTAATTGCAGTGGCGGCACTTGCTGTATTATACTTTGTGGAGGTGCTATTTGAGCTGGATCTTGTGCAGCCACTACTTGTGTGGGGCTTTGGGCCATTGGTGTGGGCGCCGTTATTAGTGCCCCTTCCATTGTATATTTAGTAAGTTTTTTCTGTACTAGTTTGGCCTCTTCTGTTTTCCTGTCCTCTTCCTTTTGTTTCATTTTTCCTTGCCATATCCTGCAATGATGTACTATAGTCAGCTGTATTTCTGGCCATGGTTTTGCTTCCATTCCCACTACTTTCTTTAGTTGTTTCTGAACTCCTTCTGGGAGCCCTTGTACTAGTATATGATAAAATATGGCTGGTGTTTTATCCCATTGTTCTCTAGTTTCCATGCGCCACTTCTCTTGAATATCCTGGATATAATCAACAGGATCCTCATTCTCACGCATCTTACGGGAAGTAATTGCTCCTATGTCTGATGTGTCTGGGTACTGTACTCTCAGTGCCTGCCATAGCGCATGTCTGCAGTTTGCAAATGGCGCCCCATCATGCGATGTGTTCGTTATTGTTACCCCATGGAATCCCGCTCTCTTCCAGATGTCGTCCGCTCTATCCCCTAATATTGATATTAACAGGCCCTTCACATCTCCTAATGCTAGTTTCTGTCCTGCGGTGTGTTTTTCCATTTCATATATCCACTTACCCGCACCTCCACTTAGTGATGGGAGCCTACATTTTATATTTTCTTTATCCGTATGCTTCCAAGGTACATACCGCGGTCTAACCCCTCCTCTCTCCAACAGTGGCATTAAGTTGTGTCTTGTGTCACCCTTTACGCTCCATAATATTGAGTCCTCACACCCCTCCTCTTCCCCCGTTTCCTTTACCACTTCAAATTCTTCCTTACTACCCCTACTCCTACCTCCCTCTCCGTCCTTTCCCCTTTTTTCGTCATTTCCTGTGTTTAATATGGGTATGTTTATTTGTCTGTCTTGCCTGCGGCTAGGGAGGTCTCTAAGCTGACATGCATAGGGAGTCAATTCGTCCATGAAGGGCGCAAGCTTTATTGTGCGCAGCGAGCGTGTGGCGGTTGAGCATGTAGGGTGCGATGGGGAAGGGCGTGATGGAGATGGCGATGGTGTGGCTTCATGGGTTTGTTTTTCCACTAGTTGTTGCACCCTCTCCTCACTTTGTTCCAGCTCCTCCCTTCTCTTACTGATCCATGGCTAGTCTATGTTTGTTCTAGTGAGGTACAGCTTATCTAAGCTTTCCCTTTCACTCTTTCTTCCTACCCTCTCTACTCCTTCTTCCTCCTCACTGCAAAAATCAGTCATAAATGGTATCCCCCACTCTGCCTTTTTCCCTTTTACTGTTACTGTTTCTAAGTCTATTAGCTCCATTTCTCCTCTTCCTTTGTTACCAACTGTTCCCCCTGGTGTTGATGTTGTTGCTACTTCTCTACTTCTATATACATCCCCCCATTTTTCACTCTCCCTATTACTCCCTCCTCTTTCACCTTCACTCCTCTCCTCCATCTCCCTACTATTTTCCTCCCTTTTCCTTTTTAGTTCCTCCATCACTTCGTTGCTCATCTGTTCCAATATTCTTTCATCCTCTTTCTTTCTTTCCCATTTCACCCTTTCTCTTTCTATTGCTTTCCCCTCTTCATATTTCTTAGCTGCCTCTGATACTACCCTCCTCCTCCATATTTCCATTTCCCTTTCTTTATCTTCTTCTTCCTTCTTTTTTTCTCACAACACTACTCTTGACACCCTTTCTGCTGCTGCTTTTACCCTTTCAGCTTCTATCCTTTGCTCCTCATTTCGTTCCCTTAATTTGTCCAATTCGTCTTTACCCTCTTTCCTTTTCCTCACTCTCTCTTTTTCCTCCTTCTCAAGCTGTTTTATTAATTCATTCTGCTCATCCCTTAGCTTTGCCAATTTTTCCTCCAAAATCTCTTCTCTTTGTCGTAATAGCTCCTCCCCCTTCATCTCACTCTTCCTTGTACTATCCTCGTCTGTTCTCTTTACTGCCTCCCTCTCTTCTCCCGTTAGTGAACCCCGTAATTTTAATAATATCTGTGCAGCTACCCACTCATCATGTCCTATCTCTACAATCTGCTCTTCTCCATCCTCCCCTCCCCCACTGTCATCTTCCTATGAGCCACATATGGTGGAGGGCTGTATGCCGGGTTCGAGTATCCTTCAGCCGCCCTTAACTGTCCTTCTATTTCTCCTAATTCTCTTAAAGGGTACAACCCTTCTCCCTCTGTTTTCACTCCCGGTGTTATGGGTATCTCGTTGCTCGGTTCCTTTTTTATGTTGTCTAATTTATCAATCTTTTCTCCTCCCTCTCCTTCATTCCCCGTATTCTTTGTCCTTTCACACCCCTTTTCCCCATCCGTTCCCTCTTTCTTAATCTCCTTTACTTCCGGTGTTTCTCCCATAGAGAACATTCCATTTGGTCCTGGTCGGGACCCCTGGAACATCCTCCATAAGTTAAACACCTCCACATGGCTCGCCAACTTCTTCCCCTTGTATGTATTGTGCAGATGGTTTAGCAGTGAATGTTGGGCATATGGATCGAAACTACCATTAGGCGGCCATGGTGTTAACATTTTGTTATCCGTCCCCTGGGTCCACTCTATGGTGTACTTAATTAATTTCTCCCTATGGGGTGGCAGTGTGGTGCATATGTGTTGTAGTGGGGTAGTGAGGGTGTTCCCCCACCCTCCCGACCCTGTCCCATATGACATAGTGGTGCCCCACTTGTTACTCCTCCCTTCACTATCAGTTTGCAATTTACAACCTTATATTGTTTACCTGGCCCCGTAAGTGTGGGGACTTACGACAATCCTTGACAAATTATGCAATAATAATAATTTAAAAAAAAGAAAAAATAATAAAACACAAATATATATATGTATAATTTTATATTGTATATTCATTCCCCTACGGCCCCCTGCGGCCGAGGCGCACGCAGCCCCCTGTGGCTGCGTACCCCTTACGACGATCTTATACAGTCGTCCTGATTCCTCGTTCTCCTCCCCCTTTTACACTTGCCGTGGCCGGCGTTCTCCGTGCGCAGCCACGCCCCTCTCCCCTTCTCCTCTTCCGATCCACTCGTTTATCGTTTATCTCCGTATCTGCTCCCTTATCATGTTTCTCTTCCCCACCACTCTCAAACCCAATGTTCCTTGTGCTCGCGATATCTTATTAAATCCCTACTGGTGACGTCACCGATGTCTTTACGCTACTGGTACATTCTCATTATTATTTTCAAAATACACTTGCAATCTACCCCCGCTAACCCTACAGCTGTCTTCCTGTCTCTCCTGGAACAAGGTAATCTCATCAATAATATAATCGGACTGCGCACGCTGCGTCGCCTCGCGTGTGATACGCCCCTCAACAGGAGGGCTTAACCAGCCAATTATCTTCCGTATTGGGCAACTATGCAACTAGCTACCGCCTACAGGGAAACGTCATCTACCTATCGAGTTTCTTGCTCGAACAATAGGGAACCTCATCTACTCATTGATCAATAAATATCAAATCGTAGGAAACCACACACACCCACCCCTACACGTTAGTCGCGATTTAGGCCAATCAATGTCTACGAGCGGCCACACGTGATGTTTCGTGCTCCGCCCCCCTCTTTCGCGTGACGTAGCCAACTGCTCTCGCACTCGTCTCGCCACCATTCATTCCATTAGCAACACTCAGTTGTTAAACCTTCGCCACGCATCTATACAATTCCTCCCTCCTCCCTTATTTACTTACTCCCCCTCCCTCACAATTTCACATTGCTCGTTGTGCGTGTCATGCTCACCAAGTTCTCTCGATGCAGGGCCGCTCGACTGCGTGCACCCCTCCAAGCGGCTCGCCACCTCCCCTCGTCTGGACCACGTCTGGACACTCGCCAACCGCGGGCGGGATACTTCTCAACCGGCTCCCGAGGGCCAATATCCGGATTGCGCTGTCCGGTCTTCTCGCAGCTCCGCGATGGTCCTGTAGTCCTCAGAAGGGGGCAACAGCAGAGGGGGCCGCGCCGCTGGGCCTCCTCGCAACGGGAGTGCCTGGAAAAAGTAAAAATAAAAAGTCGATCTTAAACAGATCTCAGCAGTGCCTCCAACTTGTCGGGGGGAAATTCTGCCGGGGTCGGCCGGGCCGTCCGCGGACCTCCAGGCAGGGAGGCCCCAACTCCTCCCGTGTATATCCCAGATGAGATGAGATAGAGTATGAGACGCACACAAGGAGCAAGGTGACTCTGCTGTTTATTAGGCAAAACGGCAGGGATGGGTCAAGGAGCGTACGCGTTCGTCCTGACACACACACAATCGTGGGGCTCGCAGGCCCTTTTTACTGTATTATGACGCGCTACTTGCGTCACTTCAGAAAGTTAACAAAAAACCTATCGCCACTCTTAATTGGGTGTTCGAGTGGTAGGGTTAGTATAGCACACATATAGAGAAAGATATTAGTGGACAAGGTGTAGTCAGGTGGTATATCTGGGTTGTCCCTACAATTAGATACATGAGAATTGTTACATGAAGACTCCTGAGGATTGGCTAAATTTGCTGGCGTCAGTGATAAGAGCCCCATGTTCTGATTGGTGCGCCCGTGAGCTTCCCAGCCTGGGACCACCGTCGTTCCCAGCTCTCGGTGTACCTGTAAGTTGCAACAATGTTTCACTATGGGTACATGCAGACAATGTGAGGACTTATTCATAGCTGGACGGGGGACCGCTCCCACTGTTGCAGATGTCCATTGAGCCTTTCAAGTGTATCTGCCAGTGTCTCGTAGCGAGGGATCCAGACGCCTCTGTTCTCCTGGGTTTGGCATCTCGTCAGGTTCGGCTTGGTCACGTGGGGAGGGACCGTGTTTGAGGCAGAATTCTGCACAATTAATATTGCTTTTCCACTGTGTGTCTGGTTTAATTTGTCGGTGTGACTTTAACGTTGGTGCGCGGAGTACGAGGTTGCAACATCGTGCCTTTGATGATTTGCTCTTGGAACGTGGGTTTGCAACATTGCGACCTTGGCTGGTTGCTTCGCCGAGCTCATTCTGCAGGATCAGCAACTGACTCTTGCCTTGTTGATGTCCACGGGAGCTCTTGTTTGAGGCCTACTTGGGCCTAGTGCATAAGTTGTCCGTTTGGTGCACAGGTGCTTTAGGTTATAGGAGCATATAATTTCATGGCCAGTATTGTCTTCATTATACTTCTCATGGTGGTAACTGGTTTTAAGAGAAGCGTGAGCAAGCTAGTAGAAGAGTTCATGACGCGTCTTGAGTTTCTGCATTCTGAAAGCCTATGTAAAAATAATAAAGATGCACGTCCGTGAATATGCCTGTCGCCTACGTCATAGCACTGAGTATATTCTTCGTGTAGGTTGGTGTGGGAATGTCCAGTGTGTACATTTGTACAGATGTGCTTCCCGTTGTCTAGGTCGTCATGGCATCTCTAACGACGTGTAGATTTTAGTCTAGTTGATCCGTGCCGCAAGTGTCGGCATGGCCAGTGCGGGCTGCTGGGCAGGCAGATGGACACATCCGTATGTTCCTGTACCAGGGTATCTGGTCGTCTGGTAAATGGACAAACTCTTCTCGTGGCGGGTGTTTGGGTCGTGACCCTCTAGGCCAAGCGCGAGAGGCGAAGGACGGGAGCCTGGTCTTCCATTCTCCCACTTCAAGATGGTGGTCTCTCCCCTGGAACCTACAATGCCAGGATGGCGGAGAGAGGAACTGGAAACTGTCCTATTCGGGACTGGGGGTAGTTATAGAATACTCCCTCTATATTGTAAAGTGAGCCATGTCATTTGGGCTATATAAGGGGGGACTGTACTAGGTTGAGGAAAAACACACAAAAATCCAGGGAGACAGGAGAAGGAGGACAGAGAGGAGGCAGATGAACCATACCACCTTTAGAGTACAGACACCAGACCCTTTGCCTAGCTGTCCAGAGTGTCCTGAGATCCAGCTGCCTTTCCAGAATCCCAAACCAAGGCTTACTTTGTAAGTAGCAAATAACCCCATCCCTAAATTGAATAAACCTTTCCTTTTTGTCATAGTACATAGCATATTTACCCCCCCATTGAAACCTAATTGAAACCCCATTGAAAATCCCATTGAAACTCCTATTGAGAACCCAACTTGCCAGTGTAATTCATTCACTTTCCCATAGAAGAATCTGCATTAGCCTCTGTATGTTAGCATATTCCTTTTTTTATATATATCTCAGTTGTCTGTATAAATCCTTAGTATTATGTTGTATTAAATCAATTAATTCCCCATTGAAATTCACATTCAATATTGTTGCCATTTGAAATCAACAATCTTGTTGATTAATTATTATAGTCATTAAAGTATTACCTCGAAAGAATTAGTCTCTGTGTAACTGAAAACCAAATTTGCCCATGTATTGTGTGCATTACCCCACAAACTCCTAACTTACCTCTGTCCTATTAAAAAAAACGTAGTCCCATTGAGAGCAACCCCTTTTGTCTAGAATCTTATCTGTTCTGTGCCTCTGTCCTTGTCCTTGAAAAACGATTTCCGATTTTGAAAGCTAAACCCCTTCCCTAGCTGCCTGTCAATGTAAATCCTGTGTAAAATGAATTTCCTTTTGCCGTTTGTATTTTTTTCCTTTTGCACTGGCTTTCTCCCAAAACCGATTTTTCCCTTTTCTTTCTACTTTACCCTGATGTGCTGATTAGTAGTCTCTAAGCTTCCTATCTCAAATGTAGCAACACAAATGTAATTTTATTCTGCCCCACAGCAGTTGTGAGTAGCTGTGTGAGTAATACTCAAAATCCGATTCTGCCGTTTTGCTCCAAAAACTGGTTTTCACTTTCTTTTCTGGCTTCCCATCTTGGGGTGGTGGGCTTGATTGCAAATCTGGTTTTCTCTATCTATCCTTACTCCTTGCCACTGCCTTCCATTCAAAGGAATTAAGTTAGCTGATGTTTGGGGGTGTGTGTTGCATGGGGAGTGCTAAACCTTGATGCTATCACTTGATTAAAAACTTCTTTTTCCTGTTTTGCCATTAAAGATCCATGCAAACTGTGACAGAGTATCTGAAACCAATTGTTCTGTATGAATCATTGCATGTGTGTTGCCACATATTGGAGGCTGCTGTTTTTTGAATATTTTTCTTTTGATTAAATAATACATTTATAAATATCTGATTGATAACACAGCGGCCTGGTCCTTAGTCCATTGTGACACAGGGTGCTGGTGAAGTTTGGGTGCAAGACGGGTTGGAGGCCTACTCAGAAAGAATCTGTAGCATATTAAAGATAGAAAGTGTTTTCTTGTGCCCCACATTCATTCTAGGGGAAGGAGTTCCTGGCTGGAGTGTGCGGTGTTATAAAACCGTGACAATCCACTGGGCGCCCATTGCACCTCATGGTGGCTGCCAATGAGGGTTGAGCTAATGCCAATGTTTCTTGCACTGGAAAGGGTACAAGGCAGTAGTTTGATCACAGCACCTGCCTCACTTGGGCGACACAGATATTAGAGGTCCAAAATAGCACCCTGCACGTGAGTCAACTCACGTGCAGGCTTGTAAACACCACAATCCCACAGTGAATCAAGGAATAGAGAAGATATTGGGGCCTGCATGAAATTATATCTACTATTAAAGTCCCCTAACAACACCAAATATGAGAACTTAATTTGGAGGGATGCAAAAAGCTAGAGAAAAGGATCCAGCCACTTGGTACATGCATCAGGAGGGTGATTGACAATTATAAAGGGCCAGGCATGTGACGCCGAAATTAGATGGCGGACTAAAAGAGCCCCCGTCTTCAAAGTGTGAGATAGAGAATCATCAAAAATTGGTGAATTGTTTAAAAATAATTGCATCTTCACCTCCAGGGTGGACAGCAACCCGATCCAGGTGGATTAAGGCTATACTCATCAGGGAGGGCCTGTGACAGAGTAGGTGCAGAAGTGTCAGTAAGCCAAGTCTCTGTCAAACAGACCCTGTCCAGGGAGTGTTCAACCAGGGACTGGTAAATAGATGCGACATGGGTCACCAAGGAGTGAGAATTAATTTTAAAAAAGCATTAAGTGTACAATTTGCATCAGCTGACCTAGCACCAATAAAATAATTCATGGTACTACAATTTAGGGTATCTGGGGGTGAAAGATCTAGCATGGCTTTCCGTGTATAGTTTTGCCTGAATGTATGTTCAAGCCTGTCTGGCACGGACGGGTCCAGACGGGCTTAACTTTGGTGCAAATTCGGCGCGGCCGGCACGCTCTGCCACTGCGCACGACCGCTGCGCAGTCTCTGTTTAGTTACATTAAATATGTGCATCACATTGCTGTAGCCAATCGGCTCTCCCTGCCAATAGGCAGTGACAACAGACTTCCCGGCCAATGAATGAGTGCAAGCTAGACAGGAAAGAAGAAAGACCGCATTGACCGAGCGCGGGCCTCGGCATACTCAGAGGCCGGCCAACAATGCTTCACGTTGTGCTTTAGACTTACAACCAGTTTTTCGAATACTGCTCATGTGCTCCTTAATGTGCATGTGCCAATGTAATTTAGCGTGGGTGTGTAAGTAAAGCTCCACCGAATAACAGCGCTTTCTATCGTGTCTGGCAGTGAAGCAGCGCTGGATGGCGGAGGAAGGGCGGTGCCTTGGAGAATTAACACGCACTCGACCCATATGCACTTTAATCATTAAAAAGATTACAATTAAATGAAAGAAAGGAAAGGGAGGAAGGCAAAAGTACGCAAGCGAAGGGAAATAAAGGAATGCAAGCAAGAGGATGGTGGAATGCGGGATTGCATGCCTTCTTCTACGCATTCCTGACAGGAAACATTTACCAGAATGCCTACATACTAGCTCGAGCACTCCAAGTTCTGGCAACTTGACTGCACATTTTAAGAGCCCGGACTTTGAGGTTTGGAAAACGCTACTGAATGCTTTGTGATGTATTCCCAAAAGAACCTGCCACGCCAACCAACTACGCATCCCTCTGATTGAAAGGGCCAAAGCACGTGGGATTGCGTTCCCTCATATAGCACCTAAACTTTGGAACGCCATCCCCAACACCCTCAGAGCCGAGACATTCCTGCCAATCTTCCGGAAAGTGCTCGTACCCTCACCTTTCCACGCCTCTCCCCTTGCAAGCACGAATCTATCATTGTAACTAAGAACGCTGTTCTGTAACCACACCTGCTTGCATTTTCCATGTAAACAGAATGGGCCTCATTAGGACCCAGGCGGATTTCGCGGTGCTAAATGCACCGCGAAGCACGGCGGAAAGCCGTCGATAGCGCCATGGGGGTTGGCGGATTTACCGCCCCATTCCGACCTTGGCGGAGCGGTAAATCCCCAATCCCCATTCTGCCCTTCCCCATTCCCATTCTTGCCCCATAGGGTATAATGGGAGTGGGGAAGGAGTTAATTACGCCACCGTAAAATACGGTGGCGTAATTAACAACGAGGTCCCGTAGCGCCATGGTTTTCTCCGCCTGGTAAAACCAGGCGGAAAACGGCGCCATGGCGCTACGGGAACTCGTAGTACGGCGGACGGGTCCGCCGCGATTAGCGCTGGCGGAAACCCACTCCGCCTGGGTCCTAATGAGGCCCAATGTACCTGTAACTGCTGTCTTGTATCAGCGGCACGATGCCTTTGGGCTGTTGCACGCTTTATAAATGTCAATAATAAATAAATGTATTAGAAAGTAGCAAAAGCACTTCTCTCTATTAGGCCCCCAGAGCACTTTCCAATTGGTGTGTCATTACATTTCTGACATAAAAACAACAGCAACACATTTTATTTCCCAGATAACAAACACCCCCAGGCTCTTCAAAGAGTCCAGCCGTGTGGCCGAACGTCTTCAATTACACACCTGCTGACAGTACATGAGGTCATCAGAACTGGCCACTGCTTCCACCAGAAGTCCATCCCAGCAGGATTAAACCGCCGGGGCAGCGAGTTTTTAAAATAAATGCAAGCCGAAATAATACGTTCAGCTGTACAGAAGTTCGCATGATACGCCGGACGTTCGGTTACAGTTCGGATATTCGCCATCAGCCAAACACGCTTATATGACGATATGATATGATAAGGCATTTATAACGCACCTATACACAAGCGTTTCAAGGCGCGAATTCCCACAGCCGCTTAAAAAGAGCAGCACAGGCATGTACCTTTTTTTGCACGGAAATTGATGTGTGTAGCACAGTAGTAGGGCAGCTCAGCGGGTAGAGCGCTTGCTGGAGAGATGTGAGTGCATCGTGCATAGAGTGACATTTCTTCAGGTGTTAGTCTCATCCTTGCAAGGGAATAATACATGCACCGAGTACTGGAGCTGGGCAATAGCGCCTACTATCCTTACATTACATGAAAGCACTGTATATCCTGCATGCGATGCTTCATCAAACATTACCATATTAGAAATCAGTAAAGCAACAGTGCTAATGCAATACTACGCTTCATTATTCTATTATTTCATCCCTGATATTTTTTATATATCAGCTGCTAACTTCATTAAAGTAAGATCACGTGCATACAATTTGATTTGGTATTTCATTTCATTAGCAGAAGCTACATAATGAATGCGCACATCACAGGAATTCGCGCATTATTACCACGCGTATGTTTCATTTTATCCACTGAACATACATTGAGATCCCACCCTCGAAATGACAGTGATGGATTTCAAAATGAAGAGCGGTGAGAGGCAGTTCACTGTGCTGCTAAGCGCCATGGACATGAGAGAACTTTGCACACGGCAATGAACCGCCAGCATTCAAAGGTAAACTGACATGCATAGGGCATTCAAAGGGGGAGGGGTGAGACAAACACGCCGAGCAGAAGAATTGGGACTTCTTTACTAATAAATCACTCCGCACTTCTAAACACGGGCGGGGTCCAATGTGAACTTATATCTGGCAAGCTCAGGTTGAATGTTGGAGGCAACAGAAGATCGCATAGCTCAGTGAGTGAAGTGCCTGCTGTGGATTGTGTGTTGAAGCTTCAGGCCACATGTTCGGCTGCCGGATAAGACCATTGAAATCCCCATGCTTACCCCATTGCTGACCTAGGAGTATCATAATAGTACAACAGCTCACTGGGTTGAGTGTTTGCGGCAGAGATGTGAGTTCCTCACTTACTCAAGGCGTGCTGCTAAAATGTGTTCTGATGTCAGGCAGCTGCGCCATTCAGGGACAAAGGCTTCTGCGGGCAGCCTTATCCCATCCGTTGCATATTTAGAACCTTGCATTTGTATGGGATTGTTTTTACAAAGCCCCTCTGAAAACAAAGAAATGTTTAGGGCATACTGCCACTATCGCTAAAGATTTTTGCAGAGGAGCACCGCCATTCGGCCAGGAGAAAAGGAAACCGTGATACCATGTAAATGCTGGCACACTCCCACAATGGCGGTGAATGTCGAACCCGCAACCTGTCTCCCGAAGTCACAGCTAAATGATCACCCATACCGCCATACTTTTCTCAAAATCCTGGATACCAGTAAACCCGCAAACATTCAGAATGTTGGAGGTTCCCATCACTTGCATGCAGGAACACCAGCGGCACAGAGATCACTCCGCGGCTATAGGCTTAAAGCCACACGGACTCATGACATGTGACAGTACTCCCGATTGGGAGAAAATACGTTAAACAAGCCAATATTGGATTACATCTGCGTAGTACAACAGGGATTAACACTTAGTGTATTGGCGATTATATGCCACAGCATTTCCAGTTGTCATGCCAACCCCAAAGACTGCTTCTTGGAATCCCTTTCTTCTTGTAGCAATTGTTTTGGCGATATTTGGTGGCTTACACCACCAAAAGCACCAAAACCAAAAATACTTGTCAATCATGATTTGTTTTTGTGCTGTAACACTTCTGAGGTGTGTGTGAGTGGATGGGCCTTTGAACATGCTCAGGGCTGGAACTGGGCTGGCTTTTCATGGATCTGCCAAAAAATCTGTCCTTAGATCTGGGGCAATTCATTTGCACCCTCCATTTATTTGAGTGCATAAGGCCTGCTTTCAGAGCCGGCTCAAGGGGCGATCAAGTGCTGCACATAGTCACATAGAATACAATCTCGTAGTTATGGCTGCTGGCAGTGGACGTGTTCTAACAACTATTGTGTGATTTTTATACTGCAGGCTATGTCCATAGCCTCGGTAGTGCACAATAGGGGCACTCAAGTACCAACTTGGATCCTCCCTTCTTTTTTCACCATTACTAGCATGGTTGTTCTTTGTTAGCACTTCTTCTATCATTCTGGGAGAGGGAGGTCAGTGTGTGTGTTTTGCCTTTGGCGGGAACCCTTGTGTATCCCCGCCTAGGGTCCAGAGTGTCTGTGCAGGCAGGAAGTGGGGGCGGAGTCTTCCACACCCCTGTCCTTTGTCTGCCAGAGTGCCTGAATAGGACTAGCTCCCACAGGAGGTCTGGCTGTCCTGATTGCCCCTTTCTGTAAAATGCTGAGAGATTGCAGAGGAGTGTGTGTTCGACTGTCTAAAAGGCGAGGCTTCTCGAGTGAAAAGCAAGTCGACCACAGAAAATGAAAGTAACCCAAAGAAGAAGATGACCAGAGACGCCTGCAGACCCTTTGCAACACCATTAAGCGACCACTGCTGTCCTGACCCTGTATTCTATGCGACTAAGGCGGTCCGAAGAGGACGATTCCTTCCCTTTGGCTAGTGAGAACAACCAGTCCAGAGACCAACTTTGAAACTAGCCATCTCCTGAGGTCCTAGGAGCTTCCAGAGCTGCAGAACCCCAATACCAGGAGACCTGCTGCCCATTTTGAGTGCATGACCGTGGAAAGGCCAAATACGTCCAAATCTTTGCTGACCCCATAAGGACACTGCAGAGATCCAATCCAACTCACCCAGACCCCCTCCTCAGAGCAGTGGACTGTAGGAAGCAAAGAAGATTGACGGGGTGATCCGTGTCCTTTGTTGGTGCTGCAGAAAAGTGTCAGAACCACAGAGTGAAGCAATAATTTGCTGAAAGTTGTGCCCCAGGGCCTCCCTCAAGACCGCTGCTGAGAGATCCTGAGGTCAGATCCGGAGCTGCAACATTGCGGAGGATCCAGCACAGGCATTTCCATCAAACCTAAGATACTGTGGGGAAAAGGTACTGCACACCTGATTCCAAGAAGTCGCGCCAGAGCATTGGAGTGCATCTAGAGGTGGCCAGGGTCTCCCCTCTTATCTCCGACTCAAGCCGCTGCTTGTGTCCCTTCAGCGAGTCCTTTTGCAAGTCTCCCATCCTAGTTGTTATCTTGCAGCTTCTACAACGCTAGACAGGAAGAAATCCTCAGAACTCTCTCTCTTCGAGCTGCCTTTATCTAGGGTTCCGTTTTTGGATTTAAAAGACTTACTCTGCAAATAAATCCTCTCTAGAACCTCGAACCAGGCTATTATTACACTAAGTAGCCATTTTCTTCTCTTAAAAGTTACTTTATGTGTTTACAGAGTAAATGTATTACTGTATGAACTGTTAAAAACCGCAGGTGCGCGTAATAACTGATAATACGGTAACCGCCGCTTTTCCCTTTGTAACATTGCTACAAATGTAACCGCAAACAAACCCAAAGTGAAAGTGACCTTTGAAGTGTATTATCAAGTATTCCTAAGTGCTCTAGTGTAAACGTCTAAAGTATTTAAAGTGATTCTGGTGTATCTATAATAAATATATAATTGTATATGAATTATACGTTTAAGAGATTATTTGGTGTGCATGTCTAACTAATGATAATGATAATGGTGTGTTATTTATATAGCGCCTTAATCCAAAGCGCTTTACAGAGCACATATTTACATACAATATCACCCAACCGAAATTGGTACTCAAAAGGATAAAAGGCTGAGTTGGCCTTGCAGGGATTCGAACCTGCGACCTGCAGATAATGCTCAGATTGCAGCAGCAAGCAATCAACCCGCTGAGCTATCTTAACGGCTAACTAAGCCAGTAACTAAGCCAGTAACTAAGATCCAATATACTTACCTACAGCTCACATCTTCCTCTTAAGATAAGCCTGATTGCTCTGCCACACTACCAATATCCTGAGCTAATACAGACTAATACTAAGAGTTGGAGATCTACAAACCACTGGGAAAGCTTACTGAAGTCTTACTACCAGTAGGACTTTAGGAAAACTCCCCTAACACTGCTATTTGTTGGTAGTCTAGAGGTCAGGGACACCCAGAAATCACACACAGGGCGCTGGTAGACTGGGGCCTGGCACTGCTTGCGTCAACAGTGGTGCCAGTGCCAGTATTCACTCTGTGGTCATAAGGCTCAGGGGCGAGACAGCAACAGAACAGTGTCTGATTAGGATCCCTGTGAAATCTTTTAAGACTGCAGGGAGGGGTGAGGGGGGGGTGAGGGAGGGAGAGAGAGAGAGAGAGAGAGAGAGAGAGAGAAAGAGAGAGAGAGAGATGGCCCTGCGTACGCGCACCTGTGTGTACGTGCGCACGGATCCACGCGCTTTCTGAAGCGGCCAGCCTGCATGACTGTCAGTGGTAGGCGGCTGGGGAAAGGCTGAGAGCTGACCCATCCTCTCTCTTGACAATGCAGCATGTCACATGGCCTTCCTTCTTCCTGCCCTTTGCACTGTGCAATCAATAAAGCCGGGTCCCACACGCACAGCCTCGCATCCGTGCCAGGCCCCACCCCCTTTCCCCTCCACCTCCTTCTGAAGGCAGGCCCCGGGGGTGGGCGCTGAAGTGCGCTGAAGTGCAGGCGGCATCGTGCGGTCTTTGTTGGGAATCAATGGGCGGCTGTTTCTGACGGGGTGACCCCGATTGAAGTGACAGCTCAGGCAACAGACGCCGGTGTGTGTGGCCCCTTCCCCGCTTCTCGCGCACCGGAGCGCCCCCGCAGAGACGCTGACAGCGCCCCCCACGTGTGAAGAAGATCTCAATGCACGAAAGCCCTGGAGTTCTGACACTCAAGTGGCACTCAGATAAACCTCCGCCTAAATAATTCAGAAGCTCTCAAGTAACACTTTATTTTACTTGAAATAAAATCGAATATACCATGCTTTTTCATCCAATTAAAGCATTCAGGATGTTTGTCGCTGGTGTATTCATAATGGAATGCAGGGGGAGGGGGGGCACGTAAACGAGAAGGTTCAGGAACAAGAGTGGGCGACACCTCTTTGGAGCACAGCGCAGGAGTCACACACATGTGTAAAGATCATGAGAGGGAAGGCGAGAAGAGGGCGTCACTTATTAGTGAGGGTGGTCTCATGAGAGGGGGGCAGAAGGCACTCAGCACGAACTCACACGCGGAGACCACTCGCCAAGGCTTCCGGCGGAAACCAGCCAGCAAAGAAGCCAACTTCAGCTTGTGCTTAAGTGCACTCGCCAGCAAGAACTCAGGGCTGCAAAGCGGGGCGCAGATTCGCAAAATGGGAAGACTAGGAACGGTAGAGAGGGCGGCTTTTCTGAGAACATAACTGTGTGAAGCTGAGACTAGACGTATAGTAATTTATTGTAGGCTGTTATTAGTTTGCCAGTAACATGTCTAGAGACAGAGGCAAGATGCCTGCTCCTTGTACAGGGAAGGATACATTTGGCGAGGGCATTTTCTGATTTAAGTTGTATTGGTTTAACTGTTTGGGCACTCTTTTAGTGGGAGAAATAAAGAAAGAAGAGACAGAATTCAAAGTCAAAGATAACACATGACCTAACACAGGCGGTTACCAAAATGCCTCAGCAAATATGGCAACCCCACTTACGATATGATAACGCGCCTGGACACACGTGTTTCTAGGCGCGTCAGACGCATTGCAGTCTCTCTCGCCACACTCTCCAAGCCAGGGCAGGAACACCAAATGGAGGGAGGGAGTGGAGCTGTGGGAGACACCACAGATTCAAACACACTACCCCTAAACCCGCAGACATGTCTTGAAATGACAGTCACAGCAAAGTGGGCAGCAAATTCCATCCCTGGCCTCTCCGCTCCCGAGTCGCCCCTTTGCGGTTTCCCCTCTCCCCTGCTACCTGCCGATGCCAGCTCCTCTGCTGCCCCGCAACCCTACCTGTATCCCCTCGGTACATACCCTTGGTGCAATGCTCCTTAATTCCGAGGTAAGTTCGTGCTTTAAAAGATCCCATAAATGAAGCAGGGTTATATGTACCCTATGGTTGCAGCATGCTGGTGGGACCTTGAGTAGCTCTGTGGCCCCACTGATAGTCTTAAGCCAATGGCCATCCATCAAAGGGCCCCGTGAAATGACCCCATTCACCACTAGCTTTACACAATCAGAACAACAGTTATGAACCCCTTCGACCCCCCCCCCCGAGCCCACAAATGTTGCACTTTTGCCCAACTCATTTCTTCACCCCGAAACCCTTTTTATCTTGTTGCCCTACTTCTGTTTTCATACATCCCTCTAACTTACACACACGTTTGTCATACACCCCTCTCACTAACACACACGTTTGTCATACACCCCTTCTCACTAACACACACGTTTGTCATACATTCCTCTCACTAACACGCATGTGTGTCATACATCCCTCTCACTAACACACACGTTTGTCATACATCCCTCTCACTAACACGCACGTTTGTCATACACCCCTCTCACTAACACGCATGTTTGTCATACATCCCTCTCACTAACACGCACGTTTGTCATACATCCCTCTCACTAACACACTCGTTTGTCATACATCCCTCTCACTAACACGCACGTTTGTCATACACCCCTTCTCACTAACACACACGTTTGTCATACACCCCTCTCACTAACACACACGTTTGTCATACACCCCTCTCACTGACACACACGTTTGTCATACATCCTTCTCACTAACACACACGTTTGTCATACACCCCTCTCACTAACACACACGTTTGTCATAGACCCCTCTCACTAACACACACGTTTGTCATACACCTCTCTCACTAACACACACGTTTGTCATACACCCCTCTCACTAACACACACGTTTGTCATACATCCTTCTCACTAACAGACACGTTTGTCATACTCCCCTCTCACTAACACACACGTTTGTCATATACCCCTTCCCACTAACACACACGTTTGTCATACACCCCTCTCACTAACACACACGTTTGTCATACATCCCTCTCACTAACACACACGTTTGTCATACAT
Organism: Ambystoma mexicanum; assembly: GCF_040938575.1. NCBI lineage: Eukaryota > Metazoa > Chordata > Amphibia > Caudata > Ambystomatidae > Ambystoma > Ambystoma mexicanum. Next base: position 31,583,685 of record NC_090925.1, on the reverse strand, counting down.
TCCTCTCACTAACACACATGTTTGTCATACATCCCTCTCACTAACACACACGTTGGTCATACACCCTTCTCACTAACACACACGTTTGTCATACATCCTTCTCACTAACACACACGTTTGTCACACTCCCCTCTCACTAACACACACGTTTGTCATATACCCCTTCCCACTAACACACACGTTTGTCATACACCCCTCTCACTAACACACACGTTTGTCATACATCCCTCTCACTAACACACGCGTTTGTCGGAATGCCTATTGTGAAAGTAGTTGCACCCTAACTACTTGCCAAACTTGGCAAGCTTGGACTCCTCTGCCATTATCAGTCTAGCTTCCCCCCCAAATGCAACACTCGGATGGCGCTCATTCAAGCGCTGGATGGTGCGCTGCACATCACATGCACCGGAGACTTGTGTCCCCTAGCCCTCTTGCACCTCTTGGCTGTCTTCGGCAGAGTCACACCTCTAACACACCTCTTCTCCCTCACTGAAAACATGGGCTTCTCTAGAACCACCCTAAAATGATTTGTGTTGTATCTATCCAGCAGACTCATTCAGACCCAACCGACTGCCAATCAAAGGTGCGATCCCCCAATGGTCCATCCTCTCCCGGTCATCTTCAATATACACATGCAACCCCTGGCCACTCCCCTAAAAGACGCTGACATTACCACCCATCAGCACACTGACATTACTCAGATGTACCTTAAGGTCAGTGACCCCAAGGACATTGCTCACTTCCACACATTCCTGGCCACTATGCAAGCATGGATGCCAGATGTCTATCTGAAACCGAACAGAACACCACCTAGTCCGAATTCATCGTCATGAGTCCTCCCACCAAACAACAGCTTGTGCAAAAATGGCTGGACAGCATGAACCTGGAAGGATTCACTGCAGAGCATTCAATTTAAGTCAAATCCTTACGCTTCATGGCTGAGAGTAGCCTTTGCCACACAGGAGTAGAATGATGCGTAGTGGCTACTCAGTCCTCACACTTCTACAAGACAAGAGTGATCCCGATCATAAAGCTGAAAACGTCACAGGTAAGAGACATACCTCCTTCGTGGTAACGTAGCCCGAGGGTAGGCTATACTCTCAAGAGGTGTATGGATGTGAAACATTAGCAACACAATCAGCAAAGTTCAACAGTTCAACATAAAGGCCTGTCCAAACAAGGTTCTATGAAAATAGATATACTTTAATTACACACTCCATGTGCAAAATAACCTGATGGAAGAACACGTTCTATGCAAAAGGTAGAAAGATGCAGCACTCTGGGTAATAGAACAGGATTGAAAAGCAATCAAGAGCCACAATGTTCTTAAAAGGATATGACCTTCTGTAGACCTAACCAGTCTCTTACGACCCAAATATGTAACAGGGGGGCAGTTAGAAGTTGATAAGACCTTCTGGCTGTTCTTGGCAGTTCAACAGTGCAGAACCAGCTTTCTTGGTGTTTTGTGAGCTGTTGGAACCAGAGCCGAATGCTGTGGTTGTGTTGTTCCAGATGGGGACCAGGTGTTGATCTGGGTTGAGCTGAAGTTCGGTGAGGTTTGAAGCGGCGTTCTAGGAAGTGTGGATTGTGAGGGCCACCAGGATTGCTTCTACAGTTGGTTCAATGGTGAATATGTTGATGACTGGAGGTACGGTTCGAGTAGGGAGGTTCGATGCACTGTTCAAGTGTCACGTTGTGATGAGGCCACAGGATATGATATGATAGGTTATTTATAATGCGCTTAATACCCAGCGACAAAGAGGCTTGCGGTTTCAAAAGTGGTTAGAACTCAGAGTTTGCATCGATGAGCTTCCAGCTAGAGCCGCGGCAACAATGGGCTCAACTGGCATGCTGTGTTGGCAAACTGGTTCAAAGGTGTGGCACATCAGCTCAAAGTCAAACAGGTTTAAAATAAGGCATGTAGTGCTGAGATGGCAAAAACACATGGATCCTGGCTGTTCTGACTCTCAAGTTGCGGTGTGGCGTAGTCCAGGGGCTCAGGGGCAACATAGGTTCTTCTCCTTGTTCTCCCAAACACAGGGGGTTCTGACAAACACCTGCAAGATTTCTTCACCTCCAGTGAGGTCCTGAGTACCAGTGTAGCTGGCAGAGGCAGGTCTTGCTCAAGAAGCAAATAACCCCAAACGTCTCACTTGTCTCTGTCAGTTCACTAGCTACTACTTAATTTTCTCTTCCTCATCCATCCGGCACCCACGGCTATTACTACCAACAGCCTGACCCTGCTTCTCCCCACAACCGTGTACCTCGAACATCCCACAGGGTGATCCCACAAATCTAAACTATCATGCCTACAAACCCCTCAGTCGAGGGCCAAGAACCGTGTCCAACCACATCCCCAAATCACAGTTCCACCCACCCTTAACCTATGCAGCAGCACTCAAGTCCCCCACTTGTAAGCGACCTATACCGGCTACAGCCACCTGGAACATCCTCCACCTTCCAACTCCCACTTCCTTCCTTCCCCATCCTCCCATTGTGCCCTGTACAGAAGTGGCCCAAGACACCCACCACCCACACAGACTGCCTTACGGGGGGGTGGCCCGCATGCTCATACCCCATCCTACCCTCCACTAGGTAGCACCCATTACTCTTGAAGGAAGCCGGCACAACAAAGCTCACCAACTCACCTGCGCTAACCATCTCTGACAAACAACCTAACACACACAGAGCACTCCCTCAACCACCATGCTCTGCAAACTGGTGCAGCACCCCTGCCCCCTTCAGGGGGCCTTCTCGCTGCACTGACATGCACCAGGACGTACCCGGACTAGCTCTGCTTCTTGCAGCCCCAGACACCCTCAATCCGCCCCATATCACCCACCTGGTAGCTCAGCACACCTGGGCTACACCAAGCCCAAAGCTCGGCCACTCTGTAATCGAATCCTCCACCTTGCTGATCGCACTATCATGCCTACCAACTTCTCACTGCCGTCCTTCATCACACAGCGCAACACTCACCTGAAATACCACACAGCCCACCAGCCAAGGCTCCACCTCACCCCGGAACCGCCCAAGAACGCCTCTCCAAACACCCCTCCTACCAACACCACCCCATTCACTCCCAAGCCTCACGCCCCTCCTCTTCTTTGTGCCTCAGGTAACACCAGATCCCTTCCAGTGCATGCACACAAGGTCCTTGATCGTATTACTTCAAGCAACCTGGATATCCTCGCATTGACAGAAACAATGCTCACACCTACCTCTGGCCCTGCAATCTCCACAGCGGTCCCCAGCGGAAACGTCCTACTCCACTATGACAGAAACCTCAAAAAGGGGGTGGTGTAGCCCTAATTGACAAAGACACCATCCTCCGACGCTCCTTAACTGCTATGCCACTCCCCAACTGCTCGTCCTTATCAGCCAAACTCAAATGTACCACAAATGCCTTCATCACCCCCACCCCTTATCTAGCAGCCATCTGTCCCACCGCCTAATTCAAAGAAGACCTTGCCATGCTTGCTCTCACCAACTTGAAGCCTTCCACTCAAACTCTAATCTCGGGCGACCGCAACCTCGCCCATAAAGACCCTCTGGACCCAGAAGCCACCACACTGGCTAGTACCCTGGCAGCCCTTGACTACACCCATCAGTCACCAACCCAACACATTCCCATGGGTGACCTCTCGACTGGATCCTGGACCGCAAAAGCAATGCCACTATCCTCTCCAACATCACCTGCCCATGTTCGGACCACAACACTATAATCTTCATGATCCCAACTCCCAAACCAACATAGGCTGACTGCTGTGAAACCTACCAGTATGCCAGCCACCGTCATGGCCCGTAGCACCCCTAACCTGTCTAGTGTACCCATCATTCCCCTACTAAGGCACACCCTTGCACCCGCTGAAGGCACTGCCTCCTTGGTACAACACTACAACAGCCTGCTCACAAATACCTAAGGTTCCCTGGCCCCTGAGAAAGCCCAGAAACAAATGAGCATCCAATACCTTAACCCCTGCTTCACCCGAGAGCTTAGAGACACCTGTGCAAAAAAAAGAGCAGCTGAACCTGGCCTGGCACAAAGCACCCAGCAGTGCAAACAAAGCCTGTTTCACCGAGATCCCCTGCCTCGACAGGCAAACCATCCATGACGTTAAAGCAGCTGCCTAAAGCGCCAGAATCTCTAAGGCATCTTCCAGCTCCCGTGAACTATTCACCATCCTTCAAGAGCTGAAGACCCCATCATTCCTCGTCACCACCATCGTCAAAGATGACACGTGGTGCAGCACTGTCCAAGACACCCTCACCAACAGAAATGCGCTCCTACAAGGAATGATTGCTGCCAAATGACACAGCACTTCCACGGCCCCACCTATCATCATGCCACCTGCTAGATCCAAAAATATCCCGCCCTTCGAGTTCCAACCTACCAGCACCCACAATCTAGACAGCATCATCAGAGGCCTTAAACCCTCTTGTAAAGGAGACTCCTGCCCAGCCTCTATAATTACAGACTGTTCATAACCTCTCCTTCCACTCCTAGCGGCAATTATCAAATCCTCCACTTCTTGCAACCTTCCCCTGGCTCTCAAAGAATCATGCATCTCCAGCCACATAAAAAATCATCCCTTGACCTGGCCATCACCAACAACTACCGACCTATCACTATGGTCCCTTTATAGTCCCGTACCTACAAATCCAGGAATTCCTAGAAACTCACCACATCCTAGGTACTAGACAATCAGGGTTCCGCTCAAAACATGGAATGGAGTCAGCCCTACTGGACCTAAAAAAACAGCTAGTCAATGCCAATGACCAAGGCAACATCTCCCTCCTCCTCCTCCTCCTCCTAGACTTGTCCGCAGCATTTGACCTGGACAACCACCAAACACTGTGCCACCACCTCACCTCATCAGCCCAATTCTCTTACAATGCAGAAAAATGGATCACATCATCCCTTGCGGACAGAACCTCATGGCTCTTTGCCAGGGAAGCCTCAGGACACCCCACCCAACCATCCTTTGGAGTACCACAAGGCTCCTGTGTCTCCCCGTGCCTTTACAACACATATACAAAACCACTCTTTGACCATCACGACTTGTTAGGTATCCTATACACCAACAATGTCGATTTTACCCAGATTGTCATCCCCCTCTCAGGTGACCACACGCAGGACTCCCTCAGAATAAATATTATCTATGAGGCCATCTAATTCTGGATGGCCACACACAGCCTCTTCCTCAATGACGATAAAACGGAGCTTCTTATCATTGGCCCTCATCTCACAGAGCGAAACCTCACCCAGAGTATAAAGCATTCACTATTGATGGTCACATCATCCCGATATCCACGGCAGTGAAAACCCTTGGTGTACACCTGGACACCTCGCTTAACATGTCGTGACAGGTCAATCATATCGCCTCAACATCAGGATATGGCATGAAGCTCATCACTGCCAGCAGACCTTTTTTGTCCACCAAAAATGGGATTGAGGTGACTCGAGCCAACATCTGCTCAAAACTCGCTTACTGCAACTCACTGCTCAGTGGCTCCTTCCCCCAAAAACCGGAGCAAACTTCAAACAATACAGAATAACGCACTGTGAGCAGCACTAGACATCGCATAACCAAATCAGAAGCCAGAAAACCCCCTTTAATCCTTTGTGATAATACTGCTCCTAATCCCTTCATACTTGCACCTACTATTATCCACATAGGTTCTCCAAATACAAACCCACCCAGCTCTGCAGCATAGTGTATTCCATCCTTTATCAACTCTGCCACCACTTCACATTCACTCATCCAGAAAATGTCACATCTTTCCTCAATAATTCCTGTAGCGGCAGCATAGGGTCTGCTCATTTCTTGTAGTGTATTGTAGTAATTCGCCAGCCAAAGGAACAAGTGTATATTGTCTTTATTCTGCTGTTGTGATGCTTCCGTGATTGCTTTCATTGTTTCCTCCTTTGGCTTATAGCCTGTCCATTTTTGACATGACCAATATATTCCACTTCCTTTTCTCCAAATTTGCAATTATTAGCTTCAATTGTCGACCCATTTCTCTTGAGTCTATCTAAGACTGTGTGTAATCATATATTGTGTTCACCCTTTCCCTTTCCATATATCAGAATGCCATCCTGATGTAGCAGAGTCCCTTCAATTCCTTTTAGCAGGTGGCTCATTGTCCTCTGAAACACTGCCATGGCAGATACCAATGCAAAAGGCTTCCTGAAATATCTGAACATTCCAAAACTGTGTGTTGAATTAGGTGTTTACAGACTGCTGTCAATTTGATTGGATGATAGGCTGCCAACAGATTTAATGTTGTGAATACACTTGCTCCATTTATGTAATTCAATATTTCCCTTACGTGCTGGCATAGATATGTATCTGCTGGAATGTTTTTATTTAATTCTCGAAGGTCGACATGCATTCTAATTTGTTTACTTGAGGGCAAATACTATAGGAGGTTTCCATTCTACAGATTCTATCGGTTCTATGGTCTTCTTAGTCAACCCTCTAATTCTTCCTCTACCATTTCCTTAAGTGCTATAGGTATGCTATAGGTATGTTTCAACCTTTGTGATTCACTCATGCTGCTTTTGTCAATATGATTCGGTGCGGATAAGCCTTGAGGCAGCCAATCAATGACGTGAACACTTCTGGATATCTTCCTTCAATTGTGACTTGCACTGTTTGTAAAATGAACACTGGTTCCTCCTTGGATGGATCTAATCTAATGTTAAGGCTACTTGGTCTATTCAGTCTAGAACATCTATCCCTTTTTTCATTACATACATTTTTACTGTAGGCCAGTCTGTCTTGAAAGTCTGCCAACGCATGGAAATATCCTATTATTGGTATCCATGTGCCTTCGAATCCTCCTGGATTACCTATGTCTGATCCGTATAGATTTGCTTTGACTCTAATTCCATCGATTTGTTCATAGTAATTATGGTGTTTGGTGAGCAGCTGTCTACCATCATGGACAATGGAATTCCTTCCAGTTGCAAAATGTAACTGGGACATTTCATTTCAGAGATTTCTTCCGTATTCTGAATCACCATCACCCGTTCTTCATCTGATATAACTTATTCTCGTTATTAAGCTATTCTCTTTTTTCTTTGGAAAACTGCAGCAAAATGACCCTTGAGTCTAGAACCAGAGCATTTTGGATTTGGTTAATTAGTTGCCCCTTGAAAATCTACTTTTATGAGTTGATAGATAACTGATCTCTGGTGCTGTCGTTTTGTCTATGTCAGTCCAGTCCTGCTGCCACTGCATTGGCTGGCACATTAAGGTCAGTGTTGAGTCTCTGAACCATGTGGACTGCATGCCAAAGTCAAATTGCTGTTTCCCTCAAATCCATGAAGAACCTGGGAGGGGCTGTCTCAGTTTCAGGGGGCTCCCACGACTGGTGCAGCACAGCAGAAATATACCTGAAGTTGCCAATTTCAGGAAAAGACAAACACAAGGGAACCCTCGCAGAAAGCATGCGTTGAATATGCAACTGTTTTTCTCCTTACCTACACCAATCACCTTCCATTTTTCCATTTCAAGAAGCAGCGAAGACCTTCCCTTTGAGCTTCCACCCCATTGGCAAACGCTGTTTAACGCTCATGTCTACATCCTTGTCTTTGATTCTGGTGCATCATCAACCCACCCTCCCCCTGTGAGGGTTACACCCTCTGTCTTCTTTAGCCAAGCTCTGCATCCCTCAGTCTGTCTATTCTGGTTAGCCAAGCAAGCCAGCAAGTACTCATGGGAATGTGGGCAGACTGCCATGTGGGTCCAACCAATTGGAGGGCAGGCCTTCAGCCTGGAAAGAGCGCATTGGAATGTCAATAGTCCTGTTTCACTGTCCATGTACTTTTTTCTATTGCTGCTGACTAGTACACAACATGTTACTGCTGATCGAAGCCCAATGTACCTCCCCGAGGACCATAGCTTCCACGGGTAGTTGAGCAAGCTATGTGCCTGTAAGGACCACTGGGCAAAACCATGCCAGTGGGAGCTCCAAATACAGTTTTAATAAAAGAATGGGGGGTATGACGTTGTTACATTGCCAGGATTTTTTCCGTGGAGTTTTTCTGCCAAAGGTTTTCAGATGTGTAAGAGGATTCAATTCAGCACTACAGCTAAGTCAATGCCTAGTCTGGGATACTGAATGGAAACCCTTATTGATATATCTTTATGTCCAGTTCATGAGTTCTGGATGACTACCCCTATATAACACCCCTCTCTTAGAATCCCCCTGACCCCACTGAGCCAAGAAGTAGTTCTGTTTTGCAGGTTTAAAAGGTTTATTTGAGAATTTAATTAAACAGTATATATATCACACTTTTATAATGAATTAATAATTGAATATCACACTTAATCTGAGCAGTAATCAATAATGGATAGTCTGGCACTAGCACACTTCTTTATAATCAATGATGAGTGGGTATAGGATGGATAAGATAACAACAATACTTTTATGGTTTCAAATAGATGCAATGTGGAATGAAAATGCAGTACAGAAAATAACTTGATAGGATTTCAGCAAAAGACAATGTAATCACTTTCTTGGACAATTCACCCCCCCCCCCTTTATGTAATGTAAGGAGATGAAGAGGAGAGCACACAGTTCTTAGGAATGCAATCAAATAGAATTCAGTTCAATTCCACCCCAGCAGCTTATACAACAGATAGGAATTTTGAAACACAGGCAAAATGCTTTGAATATGGTGACAATGAAGTGAGAAATATGCTGAAAATGGTTTTAATTCCCTTTAGGAGGTTCAGGGTGAGTGGTATCTGGTTAATATTAGCTCAGGCTCACTCTAGCAATGATTCAGGGATGGTTCTTAAGAGGCAAACGAAATTTAGCTGTCTATGCAAAAGCAGCTATCTTTTTACAAGTAAAGAAATCGGGCCAAATCGCAAATCGCTGCAAAATTTGCGAATGCGTGAATCGTGATTGCGGAGAAAGTATACGGGTTTAGGCTTGTTGGAGAGCTTAGATTCTAAGCTTTCAGAGGAAAGTTAAACCAGGTTCGTAGCCCAAACGGTTACGGAGTTATGAACAATTTTGTGAAGGTTGTTTTTCCGATTTGAAATAAACTCAAAATGACAGGTGACAGCTTTGCAGCTGCAGAATTGACAAATGATAGTGGTGCAGCTTTACAAAATAACAAGTGACAACTTCTAGGAGGCAGTTCTGGTTAGATTAAAATAGTTTGGATTAGATTATTTTAACTAAGAGATTGGTTCTGCACAGTTCTGCTAGGTACTCACAATATATTTTTGAAATAGGCCTCGCCACGGATCTGGTCAGGTTTTGGACTGGACTCCGGTCCTGGTCTCGGCACTTCACAGTGATCTGGGTCAGCTCTGCTCTGCTGATCTAGCCTCTCTGGATTCTGGATTCTGCTCTGCTTTCTGGGTACTGCTACAGGTTCTGGAGATTGATGGATTTGAAGTCTGGATCTCTGGATGTGAAGTCATCGGTCAGCATGCTCCGCAACAAATGGAATTGAATGTCTCTACCTGTCCCAGTAGTCTCTTTTTATGTGTTTTGAAAGTGGGTGTGTGTCTGGGCCTAGCTAAGCCTGCCCCTTTCTACTTGTCATTGGCCCAATTTTCCCCTCTCCCATGATTGGGGGAAGGAAATGTGAGTCAGAGTGATGCTGTAGGTTTTATGGGTCAGAGGATCCTCCCCTGGTCAGTTTGCCCACAAATCTATATTTGATTCAAATACATATTGCACACACAGTTGTTTAAAATTACATGCACCCATCACATATCACATGAGGTATCCTCTGTTCAAACTCTGGTGTTTCTAAGAGCTTGCATCCAGAAATGGCAATATTTTGCGCTTTTTTAACTGGTTTTGCAATATTGGTTTTTCATTAAAAATTATACACATATACACGGCCTGTCCATACATACTCCAGTAAATTTCCATGTCTCTAGCTTAAACACAGAGTCTGTAGTATCAATAAATGGCAGGGTTTTGCCCCCAGAACATCACACAAATTGGAGTTTGGGCTTGAATTGTAGGCAAAGTGTCCATTTTAAGGAACTCAAAGTTGTGCATTCCTGTCATTTAGTCCCAATAAGTTATCAGTGTTTCTGTAAAATGAATATTTTGCTTTCAATTCAGTTCTCAGAGTGTTGGAGTCCGCCTCCAAGACTTGGGTGGGTCAGTGATCACATGTGTCCTCTGCTGGGAGCTCTTTGTGTACAGTCAACAGTCAACATCAGCATATTCTATTCAAGTGTAAGAGCCTATTGTGTGGTCTCCAGGAGGCTGCCAGCCAGTCTGACTTCTATTAATCAAGAGGTCATGTGAGATTCTAACTCCTGGTGTGAATCTCTGGAGGTGAGATGTTTCCCAGCCCTTTGGCCTGTTAATTAAATCAGATTGTCTTCTGGGAACAGCATGTGGTTAAGATTTTAATTAACTCCCAGCCTTTGATGTAAAGGCCTCTCCTGCAACTCCTGACATGCAGTTTCCCTGTCAGAGTTTAGACCGCTAGCACCGCCCTCAGTCAAAAGCGGGTACTGCGTGCTTTATTTTTTGGATCAGTCTTGAATTCAAGCATTTCAAACAAGAGAGATTACATGGAAGTATATTGTCCAGGTTCAACAAATGGCATTGGTGTAGTTCTGCAGTAAATAATTTTGTGCCCATAAATTAGCCATGTTTGACCTTAAGAAAACGAATTCCCAACAGTTATGGGTTGCTTTTGGCAATCAGCATTGCCCCTTTTACAATGGTTTTAGGCTCTGTGCCCTTCTGTGCTCACAACATAGGCAAAAATGCATGGCACCTTGGGTGACCATCTTGGTGTGTGCAACTGCGCGGTTCTCCTAGATCCTGGCGTGGATGTGGGCGGCGACAGCTCAACCCCACATCTACCGTGTCTATTGATTTATTTTTATTTCTGGATAGGATAATGGGCAGCGACGGCTTAATCCCCATGTCTATCCAGTCTATTGATTCAGCATGGGTCAAAACCCTGCACAGATGAAAAAGCAAATTGAAAAATATGGGGGGAGGAATAGGGAATACGGACTAGATAAAAGGGAAAGGAGGGTTTAGGGGGAACCCCCAAATAAAAAAATTAAAAATTCAATGAGCAGGTAGGGAGGCTGGTTATTGGAGTCGAGTCAGCAACTGGAACAAATGAACTTAAACCAGGTGTTTGGAAGAGCCAAGTGAAACAAAAGTGCTATCATTATTCCTGAACACTGGAACTTGTGTGCTCCTAATAGCAAGAGGGAACAGAATACCTACAAACTGGCAACATTAAAGTGTTGCTGCATGGGGTGCTGGGGAACACACAGGGATCAGCACAACGCAGGATTCAGGAATGCGGTCAATCGCCATAATGTTCACTAGTGGTGTGTGGATTGGCACCATCACCGGCTGATGACTGACCGAACCCCACTGGTCCTTTTGGAACGCCCCTACTGGCAAGGCGACAGGATCCTGACAGAAACCCTCAGTTTGCCGGGTGAGTGCATTCAAACAGGCAGTTGTGAAGGGTCCACCTGGTGGATGGCAGCCCTTTTTATCCATGTCAGGGAGACTGGTGCGGCTGTTCTGTACTGGCGACCCTGCATCCCACCCCCAGCAGCATTTTGCAGCCCGGTTGCACTCATGCTGGTCTCCCAGGGCCTATGGTCCTCCACCCCAACTACACCCTGCTCAAACTTCCTTCTGGTAAGGCGCATATTTTCTAGGCTCTTGATGTCTGGTCTTCTACGCTGCCAAGCCATCCAGTTTCCCACTGAGTGCAATATTGTCAAGGGCCCAGCCAATTACATTATACCCTGCTCCCCACGCCCCCCCCCCCCACTTAATCTTTATCCTTCCTGACTTTCTCCATTAGTCTCGGGACATGAGTCAGCGGTCCGCATTGTCCCCTACCCTTACCTGCTGCCGCCTTGTTTGAAACTAGACTTATCTGATTCCATCCACATATATCTCCCCCCACGCCCTTGCTGTACACCGCACAGCAGTACAAGTCCACACAGACAGTGTTTCAAAGCGCTCAAGGAGGGTGGGAACACAGGAAAAAACAACAGTCGTTCAGAGCCCTTGAAATTCTGCGACGATAACGGTCTGCACAGGCAGATTAAGTGAATACGATACATTTAACAGTTTAGATACAGCAAATAGACCTGACGGCGATTCTGCGGTTTTATCAAGTGCACATTAAGGTGTGAAGACAAGGGAGAACAGAAGATCTTCAGGCAGAGATTGTGCAAGTGCAAGACAGGCAGGGAGGGAGGGGGTGCAAGTGCACCCAGTCAGTAGAGGCTGGGGTAAGTGCAGAGAGAGAAGCTCTCTTGGTTTTATTTACAAGTGCAGTCAGGGGGTGGGGTACAGGGCACCGAGGCAAGTGCAGAGAGGACTGGTGGGGGTGCCAGGGACCTGTGAGACTCTGAGGTACAGCAGGCGGCCAGTCAGCCAGCTCTATGGACGAGGAAGGAGAGATGGAAAGAGCAGAGAACTAGGTTAGTAGGGTAGAGGGAGAGAGAAGGAGGAGGATACGAGCAAGGTATGGTCTCAGCAGCCTGTCCTTTTATTTCCCGCCACCTCCATCCCACCCAGCTTTATGTTTTATATGCTATTTGCGTACTTCTCGATTCTTGAGTACTCTTACAGCGTGCTAGGGCTCACTGGACTTCATCCAGACTTTTCTTGTGCACTGCCTTTCATCGATTATATGTTTACAGGCCTTCATCCCCCCCTAACCCTGGCATTGTTTTCCTGTATCTTGAAGTGGAACTCGCACAGCGCTCTAGGACCCACTCAGCCTGGTTTGCACAATATAAGCAATGATATCTGAATGAAACTTTGATCCTGCGCTTTGTCCTTTCAGCCCCCTCGGCAGTACCCATGATGCATCAGGTGAGCCACAGCGCCACCAGCATCACCCTGTCATGGCCGCAGCCGGATGAGCCCAATGGAGTTATACTGGACTATGAGCTGCGCTATTTCGACAAGGTAAGTGCCCACAGGATTAAAGGAAGTGACGCCATTTTGCGGTGGGCAGACAACATCTGATAGACAAGAATCTACTGTGATTGGGGGGCTCAGTGAGGTGCTGCTTTGGAACCCGAGGAAGGAAAGATTGCTTTAGTTACAAAAATGTACTAACGTTTTATCTTTTAGAAAACAGGCACTCAATGTGCGATTAGGGTACAGAAAGATGCACAGCACCACGTGCTTGTATTACATCATTAAATGCATATGCATGACACATATCTCGCATGCATGAAATAGAAATGCAAAGAACACCTGGAGTTAAAATGGCGGCGGATCTGAGTAACCTAATGCCCACTTATGTCTATGTCCATGTTCTTAATGTGCAGCGTGGGCAGAGGAATGCAGCAGGTGTATCCCGTCTGACTATAGGAGGAAAGACCACCCGAATCTAGAATCCAATCTATGTGGCGCCCCTCTTAGGTGACTCCCCACTTCTCAAAGGACTGCAGGCCCTGGCCACAGTGAAGGATTCCATGAGCGGGGCTGGAATTCTAGATGATCCCCTTATCATGGATGGATTCACCATGGGCATCATTATGACCTTGGCGAATGGGTTTAACGGCGCCGGTAAAGCCATTCCGCCCTATTACGAGGTTCCCTCGCGGGACCCGCTCTGGACGTCCGGTCAGACCATACGTCGTTTGCGGGTCCCGCGAGTGAACTAGCATGCTAACAACGGGCCCGTCATTAACGGGCCTGTTGTTAGCATGCTCCCCATTCCCATTGAGCCCTATGGGGGCTCAAATGGGAATGGGGATGGTCCGGGTCCGGGTTCCCTGAATGGGGAAATACCGGGCCCTCCAAAGTCAGAATGGCCCGGTAATTCCCCATTCAGGGAACCCGCACCCGAGTTTGGAGGCAGCCATGCCCTTATTAAGGGCGTGGCAGCCTCCAAACTCGTAATGAGGCCACATGGCTGCTTGCAGGCACACTTTACAAGGCCACGCTGCTATACATGCACCCTCCTCAGACCTAGAGAGAGTGCAGACATCGTCAGAGGACTGGAGGCGAGAGTGGCGTTTCAAATACCTTTTCTCGCTGGAAATGCTTGTCTCTGTGAGAATGTTAAGTGGGAAAAATACCTAAGCAAAGCGGTGACCATGATTCAGCATAAAACTGCAGAACTGCAGTGCCACTCATCAAGATGGCGGCTGTACAAATGCCGCCCCCTGTTACATCAGAAAAGAAAAAAACGTTGGTTGCCTCCATTTCTGAATTACAATTCCAGCATTTCCCTGTACATTCATAACATACAAACAGAGGTCGAAGTGGGCCGGAGCGTTTTGGGAGCGGTGCTCCTATACTTAAAAAAAAAAAAAAACGGTTTTGCTGTTCCCTATACTTTAATTTTAAAAAGAAAACGTTCCGTAATGGTTTAGTTTTAAAATAAAAGCTTAGGAAGAAGTTGAAACGTGCCCTTCAGAGCACTGCATTGTACATTCCCTTAAACAGCAGGTGTGTTTGGAGGGGTTGCATTGCGTGTGGGAGGGGACGTGGTCATGGAGTTTGTGGGGAGCGGGGCAGGCCAGCAGGGAACATAGTTCCACTACTTATTTTCATACACTTCAACCACTGCATGCAAAGAAATATTTAACAAATGATAACAGAGAACGGAGATACTCGTTACCTAACCTTATCGGTTCTATGTCATTTAATTGCAGGATTTTTTTTCGCAGGGTTTTTTACCACGTTTTTTTAAAGGAAAAACCCATAGACTTTTTTAAAATTATTTTTAGGGGGCTTCCCACCCAACCCCCCCTATCCCTTATATTTTTTATGTATTCCTAAACACCTACACCCAATATATATAATTTTCTAACCCTCTCTAAAAAATGTGATGAGTTTTTTCATTAAAAAATGAGCAGTAAAAAACCCAGTGAAAAAACATCCCGCAATGAAAGGACATTGTACCACCTTACCTCAGTTATACTCCTTTGTTTGATAAAAAAAAAGGAAGTCCAATACCACATAAACACAGTATTACAAATATTTATAAATGACCAAATTTGGGGAATTGACAAATGGATATGGTAATGTGTTGGCCAATAATTTGATACACGCTAAGAAATAGTTATAACGGGTAACATTTCCAATCCAAGATGGCTGCCACTGTTCCACAATTTGTTGCTCCTTCTGTTTTTGTAAAACTGGCAGGGGAGGCAGTAAAAAAGACCAATGAGTAATAAGTAGATGATTATAATGGGGACATGGCACCACTCAGGCAAGGTCACAAGTGTCAGTGGTAAAGGAAACTAAAAGAATCATTTTTGTTTTGTTTTTCCTTTTAGTTTCAGTGTTTTTGTTGCATTAAACTGAAGATGTTGCACGACAAATGGTCCCAAGCAGGTAAGCTCACATAAGGAGAACATGCTACAGACCACCCGGTCCCCTCTCTTCCTTTGCAGAAGACATTACGACCATCCTATCTAACAATACTAAGCCAAACTCACAAGTGTTGCTGCTAGGGGACCTGAATCTGGGACTGTCTGACCCAAAGGATCCTATGGCCACAGAAATTGCAAGCATTGTGTCTAACCTAGGCTTTCAACAACGCAACCTTGAACCCACACACAACAAAGGTAGAACGCTTGACTGGATCGTAGACCTGAATTGTAATACTACAATAAGCTCCAACTCAGCCTGTGCCTGGTCCGACCACCATGTCATTACTTTCCAGCTACCAGCCACCTCTCCCAGCTCTAAACCTACTATAGCCCCTTCTATTCCCACTAGGAATAAAAAGGACATCACTAGGGACAAGCTACTCCCGCTCATCCTACCTATTTTAAACAACTGCGCCACAGCATACAATGACCCTATGGTCTTAGTGGACTTGTTTAACCAAACTCTGCTTAAAGCTATTGACACCATAGCCCCACTTAAACTCAGGAAAGCCAAACAACGAGCTCACCTGAACTCGTGGTTCACTCCACACCTCAAAGCCCTGCGCAAAGAAAAACGTAAGGCGGAATCACTATGGAAAAGTCTCCCTTGTGCCTCTAACAAAGATAACCTCTTCATCACATCCCTTAATTACAAGGAAGCGATTATACAGGCAAAAAAAGAAACTTACAACCTGCGTATCTCGCAAGCTGAATCCAATACGAAGGAGCTATTCAAAATTCTCAAAGAATTAGAATCCCCTTCACCTATACCAGATACCTGCAACAAAGATAGCACCTGGTGCAATAGTATCCAAAATGCTCTCCTCTCTAAAATAACCTCCCTACAAGTCAAAATCAATGCCAAACAAAACTCTCTCCTCTCCAAACCACTTGCACTTCAAACGTCCACCACTTTCTCCCAGCCTCCATTCAGCTTTCATCCTCTTACTATCCCGGAGGTTGAAAAAATAATCAGTAATCTCAAACCTTCCAACTGCCAAGGGGACTCCTGTCCGGCACCTATCATCAAGGAATCCGCACACGACCTTGCTCCCTTCATTACCACATTCATCAACTCTTCATTTCAATCTGGAACTGTTCCCAACAATCTGAAGGACGCATGGGTCATCCCACTGCTGAAGAAACCCACACTTGATCCATCTATACCGACCAACTTCAGACCGATCACCACAGTTCCGTTCCTCCTAAAAATCTTAGATAGAGCGGCCTACCTCCAGATACAGAAGTATCTGGAGACTAACAACTTACTTGGCACAAGACAATCTGGTTTCAGACCCAGGCACGGGACAGAAACAGCTCTATTAGATCTGAAAACTCAAATAGAGGACTTAAAAGATAACGGCAAACTAGCCCTACTACTACTCTTGGACCTCTCTGCAGCCTTCGATCTGGTCAATCACCAGATCCTATGCCAACACTTGAAATCGGCTGCCCATTTTTCAGAAAACGCCACTAACTGGATCAGATCCTTCCTGGACAATAGACTAATGAGAGTATTCTCACCCACTGCATCTGCGACCCCATCGCCGGTCCCATGCGGAGTCCCTCAAGGGTCGTGCGTATCTCCTACGCTCTACAATGTTTTCACCAAACCATTGTTTGATGTGCTTGACTATCTGGGTGTCACCTATACCAACTATGCGGACGACACCCAGATACTCATCCCCATCACTGGTGACTACATTGCAGATACCAAAGCTCTGAACGACGTATACCAAGTTGTACAAGCTTGGATGGCTCACCACGAGCTCTGTCTTAATGACGACAAGACAGAGCTCCTCATCCTTGGCACCCAACAAAAACTTAGCAAACTGGACCCATCCTTCAGCACCTTCAACATTGATGGTAACTCCATCAAAGTGGCTAAAGAGACCAAAACTTTAGGAATCTACCTCGATGCCACCCTATCCCTAAATCGACAAACTAATGCAGTCGCCGCAGCCTCGGCTTACATTTGTAAGTTGATTACAGCCTGTCGCCCATTCCTCTCTACCCAGAACTGCATCACTCTTGCCAGAACGCTGGTGATGTCAAAACTCGACTACTGTAACGCACTTTATCAAGGCACCAACCAACGTAACCTTAACAAATTGCAGATCTCCCAAAACAATGCCATCAGAGCCGCCCTTAATATTCCTAGGTCAGCGCACATATCCGACACTAGGAAGAGCTTACATTGGCTCTCGGTAGCCCAAAGAATATCGCTCAAATCACTGACTCTCACCCACAAATGTGTCAACCATCAGGCCCCTATCTACTTAACTTCCCGCTTCTCTCAGTACATTCCTGCACGGACTCTAAGATCTGCCCAAGCACAATCGCTCACCATTCCTAAATACAACTTACAGACTGCTGGAGGCGTTAGCTTCCCAGTCCTCGCTTCCAAACTTTGGAACTCCGTGCCACTGTCCATCAGAACTATCCCGTCCGCCACGCTCTTCAAACACAAAGCCAAGCTCTGGCTATCCTCTACTTCTCACCCACTACCAGCCTAGCCACATGTTTCATTACCCTTGAACTACTGGTATTGCTTGCATGAATAGTTAACTCTGCCTGCACCTGCTTTTATGCTCTTATACCTAATGAGTACCTCGCGACCTAAGTTTTGCTCCTGTGAATTTAATCTGTAACTGTATCAATGTCAGTATTGTACCCTGTGCCTCTAAGATATGCGCCTGGTTGCCTTCGGGCCTTGCGCGCTATACAAATAAACAAAATACAAATACAAATGCTCGTAAAATCCCATATTGCCCAGCAACTGTGGACAACGATGCAATATGCACCAAGATGTGGGGCCGGGTTCTACTGAGGGCCTCAGGTGACTAGATACGAAAATAAGAGTGAACAGCTGCTGAGCAACAGACCTTTGGGAACCGGTCAGTTTTTAGTTTTAATGGGAAGGACTTATGTTATGTGTGCAAAGGGAGCAAGACAGGGGAGCATGAAGTCCCAGACGGAAGGTGATGCACTACTATTGGTGAGTGAAGGGTGTGGGACAGCAGTGACAGCACATAGTGCAATCCATAGCTACAGGAGCAAATATTGCCCAGAAGGCATGGATCCTGACTCCATGCCACCTCGCTCAAGAGTTCCATGTTGGTTAACTGTATGATTTTAGACCCAGTGCAGGATATGGGCCGAAGCTTGCCAGAGCCCCCTGTCTGCTCCCACTTCACAACCCCTACAGGTATTGCCAAAGCCTCACATACTGTAATGCTGCTGTTCAAACTGTTATATATGTCCTGCATTTTACAGACATCTCTTTATTAGGGTGAATATTGTTACCAATCAAAACAGAAGAGTCCATTATTGCTTAAAAGGTTTTCTTAATGAATCACTATAAGACACGTTTAACGTTTAAAATTGTGGACATTATGCTGTTCCATGATGCTCTTTGCTATTATGCAAAAACGCCAGGATAGAGTTCTAAATAGAGATACTGTTGCACAACCTGGCTGGGGGCCACGCCCCTTGGCCCGCCCCCTCCTTCCGAAAGCCCTCCTCCTCCTCCTAAGAATTGACTGTTCCCGCGATATATGTTTTCCATTTCCAGCACTGCTTGCACCAGTACAGAAAACGGAAAGCGAGGCATATGACGATAGTTGCTGAGTTCACTAGCATCAAGAAATGCTATATTTAAGAGGGTTGTGATGACTTCATGTTTCATACACTGCAGCAATAGATGAGAAGACAGCGTTTCCAATTATTCTAAGATCATTGGTTACTAAAAGATTTAGGGGGCAATTCATAGATTTTAGCGCAGAAGCAGCGCACGCGGGCAGCGTAGAAGGGGAGAGTGCTCCAGTGTGCGCTAGCTACGTGCGTCAAAACCCATTTTCACGCACAGCTTATTCATGGATACTTTCATCCATAACCAGCTATGGCGCAGAGTGGTGCAGCGACCCCCCAGCAGCGCCAGTTACCCCCCCCCAGCCCCATGCGCCAAAAACACAGCACAAATCCCCTACATGGCGCAAAGGCCACTGGACCAGCATATAGCCCCCCAACCATGAAAACACGCTACAAACGCCACACAGCCCTCACGCGCCAGCAAAATCGCATGTAAAGCTCCCCACGCACCCCTCGGAATATGCATACCGCGCTTGCACCAGCGAATTCGCGTGTAAAACCCCCCGCGCACCTCTCGGAATACGCGTACCCCGATCCTGCCAGCGAAATCGCGTGTAAAATCCCTGCGCACCCCTCGGAATATGCGTACCGCGCTCACGCCAGCGAAATCGCATGTAAAACTCCCCGAGCACCCCTCGGAATACGCGTAGTCTGCTCGCACATTGAAATCGCATATAAAACTGCCCAAGCACCACCTGGAATACACATACCCCGTTCGCGCCAGTGAAATCGCATGTTAAACTCCGCGCGCACCCCTCGGAATACACGTACCCCACTCGT
Organism: Ambystoma mexicanum; assembly: GCF_040938575.1. Taxonomy (NCBI): domain Eukaryota; kingdom Metazoa; phylum Chordata; class Amphibia; order Caudata; family Ambystomatidae; genus Ambystoma; species Ambystoma mexicanum. Next base: position 31,563,865 of record NC_090925.1, on the reverse strand, counting down.
GCCAGCGAAATCGCATGTAAAACTCCCTGTGCACCCCTCGGAATACGCATACCCCACTCGCGCCAGGTAAATTGCATGGGAAAAGTCGCTGTGGTGTGGGTTGCCTGTGGGGCATGGGGAGGGTGGATGGGCTGCCTGTGGGTCATGGCGAGGGTTGATGGGCTGTCTGTGGAGCATGGCGAGGGTTGATGGGCTGTCTGCAGGGCATGTCCAGGGGTGATGGGCTGTCTGTGGGGCATGCGAGGGTGCATGAGCTGCCTGCGGGTCATGGGGAGGATTGATGGGCTGTCTGTGGGGCATGGGGAGGGTGGATGGGCTGCCTGTGGGTCATGGCGAGGGTTGATGGGCTGTCTGCAGGGCATGTCCAGGGGTGCATGGGCTGTCTGTGGGGCATGGGGAGGGTGGATGGCTGCCTGTGGGGCATAGGGAGGGTGGATGGGCTGCCTGCGGGGCATGGGGAGGGTGGATGGGCAGTCTGCGGGGCATGTGGAGGGTGGATGGGCAGTCTGCGGGGCATGTCCAGGGGTGACGGGCTGCCTGTGGGGTATGGGGAGGGTGGATGGGCTTCCTGCGGGGCATGGTGTGGGTTGATGGGCTGTCTGTTGGGCATGTCCAGGGGTGATGGGCTGCCTGTGGGGCATGGGAATGGTGGATGGACTGCCTACAGGGCATGGGGAGGGTGGATGGGCTGCCTACAGGGCATGGGGAGGATTGATGGGCTGTCTGCGGGGCATGTCCAGGGGTGATGGCAACTGTGGTGCATGGGGAGGGTGGATGGGCGGCTGCGGTGCAAGAGGAGGGGGGATGGTCTGCCTGATGGGCATATCCAGGGTTGTAGGTGGCTCCCCTCTGGTGTGGGCTGCCTGCAGGGGGTGCATGTGACTCCGCACCACACAAGTGCGCAAATATGGGGGTATGCAGTGCGCTTTACATGCGATTGGCCTGGCGTGAGTGGGGTACCTGTGTTCCGATGGGTGCGCAGGGAGTTTTACACGTAATTGGCCTTGCGCGAGTGTGGTACGTGGATTTTGGGGTATGCGAGTGTGCTTTACATGCCAATTGGCAGTGCAGGCCCTCCCGGGTGTGCCCTTCCTCCCCTCCCCATGCCCTACTAGAAGCCCACACCACAGCGGACCACCCTACACCCCTGGGCATGCCCCTCAGCCAGGCCATCACTCCTGGGCATGCCCCGCAGGCAGCCCACATGGCACCATACACATGTGAGCCCCAAAACATGTCCCCACCCCAAGTGACGGGCACCAGCCAGCAGGCAAGACTCATGTCCCCCACCCCACCCCCAGTGACGGGCACCTGCCAGCAGGCCCCGACGCATGTCCCCCACCCTCAGTGACAGGCACCTGCCAGCATGCCCAGACTCATGTCCCGCACCCCACCCCAAGTGATGGGCACCTGCCAGCAGGCCCCGAATCATGTCCCGCACCCCACCCCCAGTGACGGGCACCTGCCAGCAGGCCCCGACTTCTGCATGCTGCTCCGCATGATGCATTGTAACACATACACCATCCATGTGGGTCACGCCTGACTGCACTCACATGCAGAACCATCATGTCCCTGCACACACACATCCATACATGACCCATGTCACACATACAGCCATGTAGCTAACTACCACCACACTGCAACATGCACTGTATTAAACGGGAATGCATGGGCACTTACGGCCCGACTCCAGAAGGGCCTGCATCCTGAGGATCTGGTGGTGAAGCACTGGGTGAATGCACTCCAGGACCCTCATCTGCTGAGTGGTAAGGTGGACCCGGCGCCCCACTGCATCCGCTGCGTCCAAGAGGGGCCGGGCCTTCTTGAGGGTCCTGGACTTGTAGTCCTCCCAGCGCTTCTGGACGTGTTTGATGTTGCGGGGTGCCACCCCCTCCACGTGGATGGCACCCACTATGTCCTTCCAGATCCTCTTCCGTCCTTCTTTGTCGGCACGCGATAGTGTGAAGAGGGCATCTTAATACCCCAGGACTTGCTCCACCAGGATGCCAACTCCATTTGCACTGAAGCTGGCAGCTCTCTGCCTCTTTGGTGGGGGGTTGCCACTAGTGCTGGATGGTGTTGGTTCCGACATGGCAACCCCCGAGGCGTGGGTGGGCAACTGGGTCCTGGGGCAGGGGCTGGGGCTGGGCTGTGGAGCAATGGAACACCAGTCAGGAGTCTTCTGTTACAGCAGGGGTGGCCCCCTGCAGATGGCTGATATGCAGGCACCAAATGTCAGGGCACTGTTGGCAGCAGGCAGGTAGGCAGCAGCAGATGGCTTGTAGGAGGCTCCCCAGAAATGTCCTTCTGGGCAGGAGCGTGGTCTTCCGTGTGTTGTCACGTGGTCAGCTTGATGCAGAGTGAATTGGCATGTGAAAAAACAACACATCAGCATGTAATTCGAGGAAAGGGCCTTAGTGCATAAGCGCACAAGTGACGTAATGCGAGCGGGCATTGCCATGCACGCAGGCCTTGCCTTCAGCACGGGTTAAAGGTGAGCTCGGCCAGCAGTCCACTGTACATGCTGTTCGTGGAGACCGACGCGTGTGTTTACTCTTCTGAAATCACACATGATTACTTCACAGCGTTTCACGGTCGTACCTCTTCTTTTGGGGGGGTGTTGCCTACGCGCAGAAGCGCATGTATTTTTATTTTTATTTTCAATGCAAGGCAGGCGGTCAGTCACACACGCTATTTTTCCCACTGTCGTTTTCGCTGTGCATCTCGTACCATTTTCAAGGTCATAATAGCCTGTGTGTTCCATGTGTACATGTTTTTTGTGTCCCTGGGTGCCACACCATACTGCTGGAGGTTAAATCCATGCACGTGGGCTACCAGGGTCGCGTGCACATTTTTCTTTTGTAATTTTACTATTTTTTATTTCAATTTTTGATATTTTTATTATTTATTTATTTTTTAATTTTGGGAGTGGGGGCCTGAGCGTTGCGTGACTCGTCATTTTTCCCAAGGGGTCACAGACAGCCTTGCAGGAGCACAGGGGTACCTATTCCATCCAGTACCCTGCCCCCTTCTACCCAATTGCACCTTCCATCGGCTATTTACCATCTGTGCCATGATTGGGAGGCCACCAAAATGTAAGGGGGGCAAAATTGGGCGTCCTCCCAGGGGTGTGCGTGGTCTGGCATGTGGGTCGGAGATCAGGGGGGGCAGAGAGTCCTGGGTGACCAGGGGGAAGAGGCAGGGGTGCCCACTGGGGCAGGATGCCCCTCCCCATGCTGGTGCAGACATGCCACCACCCCCTGTGGCTCCCGGTGATGCAGCCGTTGCAACACAACCTGGCGCCCATATGACCCAACAGCAACTTACATCTGCTGTCACAGGCCCACCGGTGGTGGTAGCTGCAGGTGCAGCTGTGGGCACCACCACCCAGGCTCCGGGTCGGGCAGCGCATGTTGAGTTGCGTGACGAGGACTCCCAGGATGATTTCCATCTTGTCCAGAGGTGCGGGTCACATGGGTCCAGTGTAGCTGTGACTGGGGCACACGTGTCTGGGGCAGTTATGACATCTGCTGCCCCAAGCATCCGGGTGGTGGTAACAGCATGGGCAGATGCAGCCAACACCACCACGGCAGTGAGTCAGACCCAAGTCAGACCATCTGGCCTCAATCCAACACCCACTGCCTTGGTCCAGTCCACCAGCCCCACTGCCCCCACTGATCGGGGCCACATTGGCCACTCAGGGTCAGTACCACCACCCAAAAGGAGGAAGCGTGCTCCTGCGGAAGAGGCTGGGACCCCAGACACAGCTCCGGCCTCTGGCACGTCGAGGAAGAAGCCTTTCGGCAAGCAGGAACTGGTCTTCCTTGTAGACTACGTGTCGGCACCCCAACGTGATATGCTTGTGGGCCCACAGTGCCATACAATGCATCACCAGCGTTGGGTCCACTGGCAGCATGTTGCGGATGGTGTGACAGCCATGGGATTCCAGATGCACACGCTCAGGACTGCTACAAGCGTTGGAATGACCTCCGATGCAGTGCAAAACAAAAGCGTGTCAATTATTCCATGTCTCTGGTGACTGGTGCTGGGCCACCACCAGAGGAGGATGAACTCACTCAGCATGAGATCGTTGCAGAGTTCATCCCGGAAGAAGAAATCCGTGGAGTGGAAGAGAGGATGGATTATGATGCATCGTCCGGTGAGTATTGATGCGTGTTACTCAATGACGTGTGTTTGGCGTGTGTGACCCTCCCAGCTACAACTTGGCTCCTTCCTTACATCAATCTCACTCTCTACCTGTGGTGTTCACCAGGAGTCTGATCTCTCGGCCTGACTTTACAAACAGCACCTGGCAGCTCTCACCTACTGCAATTTCATTTTCTGCTACGACTTCCAGTGCTATGCTGATGACACTCAACTCATTTCCAGGCTGCCCTTGGCCACCTCTTCTCCCTCCCTCATTTCTGATAGCCTCATTGACATTTGAAATTGGTGTACTGCCAACGATCTCTGTCTAAATGCCAGCAAGATTGACATCCTCCTCATTGGTACACCTTCGCCATCCTTTCCCCTCACTCTCTGGCCAGCCCCCCTTGGCCCTCCTCCTACCTCTACCAGCAAGGCCAACAACCTCAGGGTCACCTTTGACTCCACACATTCCTTTTCCACACACATTTCTGACGTTTCTTGAGATATATTAACTTCTTGCTTAACCTCCGCAGGGGTACTTTTCCTTACCTATCATTCACCTACATGCTCACAGTCTCTCAAGCTCTGGTTGTCTCAAGGTTGGACTACTGTGACGGGCTCCTTCAATATTCTACCTGCCTCCACACTCCACCCTCTACCACTAATCCAGTACAGGACTGAGAGACTTGTCCTTGGCCTCAATCCCTGGGATCCTATATTTCCAGCTCTGTAACCCCTTCATTGGCTACCAGTGGATGCAAGGATGATACTTCAGACCCTCTGCATTGTGCACAAAGATTTTTGGGGCCTGGGTCCAAAATACCTTCAACTATCCCTTTGCCAATACCTCCCCTCTCTCCTTTGCTCCTCTACCTCACACTCCCTCCGGGTCAGTCCTTAATTGAAGAAATAAGCTGGGGGCAGATCTGTGTCTACGGCTGGGAGCTCCCTTTGGAACATCCTACCGGCCATGTTGAAACTTGAGGAGAAACATCTCTGCTTCCGGAAGCACCTCAAGACCTTCCTATTTGCTCCATTAGCCCCTCTTCTCCCCAGCTGAACAGTTTCCTCTGTTGGCACTGTGCACCTGCACACCCTCTGTCCTTCGGACCCAGGTACCTGCTCACCCTGCCTCCCTCTGCACTGCTTCAGGTCTCCCATTGTAATGGGTCTTGTACGTGCACCCATACAGTCTCCCACTCTTCTTCTGCACTGATCAGATTTGCCCTATCCCAATGATCTTGCACTTGCCACTTGCTGGCTGCAATACCACCTTTTGAATGCCTATTCTATCATTGGACTTCATTTTCCTTCTTTGGTCTCCTCTGTTTGGCACATTCCACTTCTCCCCCTTCCAGGGTCTTCAACCCTTTATCCCTTCTCCATGCACTTGCGTGTTCTCAATGTCACTGTGCCCAGTATGATTGTTGTTTTCATTTCCTTTTCTCCCTTGTTCCCCTCCCTCTGCTTGTTTGCGTTCTGAGCCACATGTGTACGAGTGCAATCTTGATGAGATGTCATATCATGTCATATACATCCTTTGCCCTTGGTGCAGTGTGTCTCACCCTGACTGTGCTGATGGCAGTGGCTCCCCATGCACATGTGTGCACATTCATGTTCCATGTGCATTCCATGTATGCCCCTAGGTGTCCTTGACTGCCTGCTCATTGGAGTATGTCTCCATGATGATCCAAGTGTCATGTTATTTGGACAGCCATTTCATGCTCACTGTGGGTCTGTGTGTCATCCCGCATGACTTTAGGTTGTCCACATCTGTGTCATGAACATGGCCCCCCCTGTTACAGGCCCACCGCCTCTTTTCAACTGGTGTTGTGTCTTCTGCATGCATGGATGTACTATTGATGGTTCCTCATCTGTCCCGCATCATGTCCACTTCTCATCGGCTGTAGTGACATTTGACTGATGACATGCAATAGATGCATGCCAACACTGTCTGCTAATCCACAGTTCTGTGGGGAACCTTTCATTGCCATGCAGTGCTTCACTGCTATTGCCCAGAGGGTGGGTGTTTCACGGTATCCATGCTACATGGTGCATGCCGTTTGCACATGATGGCTGCAATTGCCCTTACACTGCCATCATGTTTGAAGATTGACATCATTACGTACGTGTTGATGTTGGAAGTTGAGGGGTTACACATGCACTGCACCGCACACAAACACTCCTGTGCCAACTTCAGCCCTTCAACATGCCAACACAATGCTGCTGTGTGATAGTGACCTGCCATGTATGTACCTATGTCCCTCCTTTCACTGTATAGAAACACACTAACGTAGGTGCCTCCTGTGACACATGTACTCTGTATAGTTGATGCTAGTTGAGTGCTGCACGTGAACATGCATGAACATGCATGTTACATGTGTCATGGTGTGTTTGGTTTGATTGCCAAATAGGGCTATTTGTGTGTTCCCCCATGCTTATGCTATGTGCCATTTCTTTGTTGCCATCTCTCATTTCTGCTTTAGGTCTGTGCCTGCTAGAGGTTGTGTGTGATGCAGGTGATGTGCAACATGCAATACATGTGTTGCCTTCACATTTTGCACACATCCTTTTCTGCTTTTGGGATACCCTTGCATTGCAATGCCACTGGATGCATGTTGGAGTTTGAGTTTCCAGTGACATGGCTGCTTCATTAGTTGGCTGTCAATGTTGTGATCTGTATGTGTGTGGTATGTGCTACTGACATGCGTGTTCATGTTTCTTTTGTTTATGTTGCAGGTGATGACGCACTGGCGGCAGAGGATGAAGATGTCATCCCAAACACGGTGGTCAGTTCACATCAACAACCAGGCACCAGTGGTGGTCGTGGGGTGGCAGCCCACAAAAAACCCACTGGTGCTCCAGTCCATTGTGTCCAGAGCTGACTCTGAGTCAGGCTCTGATGTATACTCTGACCACTATGTTGAGCCGGATCGGCATCATGACGTGTCGTCGCTGGTAAGTGATCCTGTGTTCGATGATCGTCTGTCCGCGACACCTGCAGTAGGGGGCCAGGCAGGATTGGAATGTCTGCCTGTAGTGCTTACGGGTGCAGGGTCACACTCCACACCAGTTGGCCATGTTCCTGGGGCATCAGGTCAATGGAGGGATGCAGTCCCATAGCCACGGTCGTCACCAAACCAGCAAGGACCACGGCTCCTTGGGCACAGCAGGTGTGGTGTCCGGCAATGCGGTGGCCGTGTGCCACCGGGGTCAACTGAGTGGGAGCATGCCATGATTGCCATAACACAGCAACAGGGGGAGCAGTTGCTCCCCCTGTTGCTTTGCTCAAGGTATGGAAAGTGCGGCCCGTTCCATCCTCCCCTCTGAAAGGCAAGTGGAGCTCCAGCAGCGGGCTACGCGGTCCACATGCCGCTCACTCGGGCTGGGCATGGCGGCGTCTGACAGGGCCCACCGGGCTGAAATGGTGGCTCTGCATCAAGCACTTGATACTCAAGCAGAGGCACACTGTGATGCCCTGAGGGTGGAGCACCAATCCCTCCGATCTACTCTGGGTGCGCTCTGGCTGAACGAGGGTAGGTGGGGAGAAGACAGGATGGTGCAGCTTGAAAGAACCATCTCAGCTCAACTCCATGCAAGCCGGGAGTCGCACCGTTTCATGTGAGGCCATGCAGGCAGAACTCTGTCTTACACGTGAGTTCTTGCAGGAGGAAGCACGTGTGACACATGAGGTAATGCATGCTGACCCACGTGTCATTGCCATGCAGGACCTGGTTTACCAGACCCGCATGCTTGCTGCCGTTGAGGGGCAAGGTGCGGCTCGGCGTGGTGAGGCAACTGAGCCACGTCCACCTTCTGATTTCCATCCAGAGGGTGACGACGACAACCTATCTCCCATATAGGTCAGGCCGTGCAGGCACTGAGCCCAATGAGTTTTTTTTTTATCTCAACATCTACACATATGGGTGTTGAGGTGCATGCACCCTGTAACTCCCCCCTTCTGGGTGCCCCACCCATCCCACGGGTCATATATGGCCATTTTTCTTTTTTTCTGCAATATTTTCATTTTCCTGCAAATAATTTGTTTTTTAAACAAATATTTTTAAAAATAATTTTTTTCTGCTAATATTTTGTGATTTTTTTCCTGCAAATATTTTTTTTTCTGCATTTTTTGTTTTTCTGCAATTTCTTTTTATTTTTTACGTGCAAATATTTGTTTATTTCTTTTTTTATATTTACTGATATTTTTTATATTTTTTTTATTTTTGTTCCTGCAAATGTTTTTAATCATTTTTAATTACTGCAGATTTTTTATTAATTGCATTTTTTTGTGTATATTGTGCATTCATCTGACAGTGTGGTGCTTTATGGCATTTGAAGCTGTGTGTTCCAGCTGAGCCCATTCAGACTTGTCTTGTGTATGTGTTTTGCGTGGGGTCCTGACACATATACTACTCCTGCTTCCCCTTTCCATGGGCTCACAAGGATGGCTCGGTGTGACCTCATCTCACACAGGGGCATTGGGCTTCCGTCATATCTGTGGCCAGCCTGCAGTCCTACTTGTGTGTACACCCCTAGTGGGTATTCCGCCTGGCTTCTCCAATGCATGTCTGCACTTCACTTTGGTGAGTATTCTGTTGACTGTGCATTTCATCATGTTGCTTATGATTTTTTTAATGAAATGACTGTCTATGTTAATGCACTCCCTGCTGTAGTGGTACCATGCACCCTTTGGCTGTGTAACACACAGTGATGGTGGGAGGGGTCCGTGTGCTGACAATGTTGCATTGGGACACTTGGCCTACAGTGATTTTGATATGCCACATGAACGCTGCACGCTGAGTTATCCTTGTCACCACGCATTTCAGCTACCCCCATTTCCTTGCTTCCCCTGCTTTGGCCATCTTGCAGCCCTGCCTGGTGTTTTGTTGTGCCATTGGAAATATGGTCGCATTGCTTTTGACTTGACTGTCATGTTTGTGGCCTGGACCTACTCCCCACTCCCATTGGTTGCTCTTGGCCCTTGTGACAGTCCGGCTAACCAGGAGGCTGGAGCCTGCCACCACTACCAAAGCCCCACAAATTGAGGCCCTGTCTACCCTTGTCCAACCCTGTCCACCACCCTTCTGGGTCAGTTGATTGTACCCCTGTCTCCCATGCCCCCTGACTATCTCCCCCTGCCTCCCTACCCCCTGCCTATCTCCCCCTGCCCCCTGCCAGTCTCCCTTTGCCTCCCCCCTTCACATCACACTCCCTCCCCTTCTGCACCATCTTCTTTCCCTCTGCCCCATGTGTGTGCTTTCTTTCCCCCTCTTCCCCTTCCTGCCTTTACACCTTGGACCCCCTCCTCCCTTCTCTCCCACCTCTCCCTCTCCACCACCTTTTCCCCTCCTTCTTGTTCTCTGTCTGTCTTTTTCTGGCACTACCCAAATTGCCATCAGGCATGTTGATACATAGCCGCTGGTTCTTTGCAGACACTTCCCTCTCTGCCTCCGTCCATCCACGCTCAACCTTCACCTTTTTGAGTTTTATTTTGGCACTTACTTTTATCATCAGTCCCTCCACCACTGATTACAGGTCGTATGTTCCCCCTTTCCCTTCTGTGTTTCTTCTCCCCCTCCCTGGCACTATCTTGATTCTTCATCGACCTTCCATAGTTTGTCACTTGTTTTGTTATTGTCCTCACCTCTTCCCTCCTCTTCCCTCACCCCCTTCCTTATATGACTCCTGCATTGCAACTATTGCCGTCTGTCATAGGAATGTTGATGCTAGTTTTGTTTTCCCACGTTCCCTCCCTAGACTCTCCCTTATTGTTACAAGCACTTGTACTATGTACTTTGATTTGTTAGTTCATTTTCACGTTCTGGACTGCTTGAAGGACTTGTAGGAATGTACTGTTATTCTCCCTGTTCCCTCCCTCCTTGAGGCGCTTTGATGCACTTTGTGTGTAGGCCCTATATGGATGTTCAATGAATCAGTGATTGCTCACTGTCTGCCATTGTCGATGTGGGGTACTCTGTACATGATATGTTCTGATGGTCAATGGCTGATCCTATGTTGGGTTTTATTTTGAGGTGTCAGGGGATGGGTGTGATTAACACACAGGGGGGTCCTTGAGTGCAATGTTCACATGTGCTGTGTACAGGACACTGAGGCTCACTTCATTTCACATGCATGTATTCGATACATGTTCCTACTGACACAAACACTTAGGCAATGCCCCCCCACACCAACTACGTCGACACCATGCACACACGTGCACCCAGATTGCCTTCTCAGGCATGCTGTGTCCCGACAATCCATGTTCACTTCCGATTTATGGATCGTGTACATGCATTGATTTGGTTGATTGTACTTATCTTTCATGATGCTCAACGGGTTTCCCCAATGCAATGCACACTCACTGTGCTGTCCGGTGAGCGGTGCGTTGCAGGGGACACACACACGCAGCACACAGTGTCTGAAATGCCAATTTTCTATTGTCCAATGTGCATGGCAACAGGTATTCTGACTGTTGTTGCTTGCAACACTGGTGGCATGCATTTGTGCCACCGTTTTCAGGGTGTGAGGTTTTGTTCAGTCATTTCTTCAGATTCCATGTCAGGTGTAATTGTCTGGTGCCAATTTACATTTCTCACGTGGCATTTCATGACTATTGTGTCATGTGTTGTGCATATGGTTTGATGTTTTGCCGCTGCATACCATGGTATGGTGTGTCAGACGAAGGTCATGGGGGTTCAGAGGGTTTGGGTGGCATACCAGTACTTTCATGCCCTGTGTTGCGGGGGCGGGATATGCACCTTGCATGTGTTTCTTTTGGTCACATGGGATTGGTTGTCTTTAAGCAGCTAGGGATGCACACAATGTGGCACTTCTGTGGACACATTCTCAGGGTGGTAAGGTTGTGACAGTTAACTGTCCCTTTCTCATCATCGATTGTCACCTGGTATGTGCAAGACCTGTGTGCACTCCACAGGGGTTGGAGTTTAGGTGAAAAATGTGGCCACAAGCTGGGTACGGGCTGCCTCGCCACATGCCCTTTCCCCTCCCAAGCACAGCGACCGTGCGTGTGGTTGTGGAGGCACCACCATGTCCACTTGTATGCCATGCCGTGTTGCAATGTTGTGCAGGACACATGCTGCCACAGTGATCCTGCACACTACTGGGGGTGCATATAGTAGCAGTCCGCCAGAGCGGTCAAGGGAGCAGAAGCGTGACTTGAGCACTCTGAATGTGCACTGCACTATGGCCCTGGTTGCAATATGGGCTGCGTTGTATCTTTCCTGGGGTGGTGTGGTGGGGTTCCACATTGGCGTCATCATGTAGGTGCTCAGAGAGTGGACCCAGGATAGTTTGCATAGACAGAGGGGATGATTCCCTTGGCATTGCATACAACCTACATGTTGATGGAATTCCAGTGCTTGCGGTTGTGGTAGATGTTTTCAGTGGCCCTAGGTGGACGTAGGGCCACATAGGTGCAATCTATGGCACCAAGCACTTTGGGGAAGTGTGCCACCCTGTAAAAGTCCTGGACCACGGCCTGCCTTTCTGTGGGTGTTCTGGGCATGTATATGTGCCTGCAGATTGAGGAGCGCGTAGTGATGATTGCCAACACCTGGTGTAGGCAACGTGACTGCGCAGGCTGTGAGACGCCCCCCACTATGGCAGTTGTCCGCTGAAATGACCCAGTGGCCAGGAAATGCAGTACATTGAGCACCTTTTCCAAGGGGCTCAATGCTTGGGAGCACAGGGTGGGTGATGTGAGTTCATCCTCCCACTCCCTGACCAGCTCTAGGATGATAAGAGGTGGAAACCTATACCTGCCATAGACCTGGTCATCAGGCATCCCATAAAGGCTGGTCCTGGCCTAAAAATGTGGGGCCTGGCTATTCTCCTCCTCCTGCGGTGTCCCACAATCACTGCTGCGAGGAATGGGACATTCATTGTAGCTGTATATGCTTGTTTGTTGTTTGCGCGCACTTTTATGCTGTGCAGGGGCACTTCCACCTGCTTTCGTGTGTGCGTGTGCGTGTGTTTTGACGTGCACAGGTTTTCCCTGTTCGATTCCATGAATATGTGTTGTTTACTAGCGTGTGGGCATTGCGTGTGTTTCCCAGCGGTACTTCCCATGATACGCCTACATTTACATGTGTTGTTCCCCATTCCCCATGTTCCGCCCCCTGTTTAGGTGTGTGCGCGAGAAGTTGTGCGCTTTCCCCGTTCCTGTCGCGCATGTGTTTGGAAAGTCGCTGTGACGTGTAAGGTAAGCGCGAAATAGGCGCACATCCCGGGAAAAACACACGCAGTGCCTTCCATGAATCGCACGCGTGCGATTTGCACATGTGCGCTAGCTTTTTCATGCTTGTGCTACAAATTTCAGTGCACATTTATTCCATGAATTACCCCCTTATTGTCTAGGGCCTTCACTACGGGGTTTGTAGAAAATCTGCCGGTGCTACTAGGATATCACAAGTGCCAGTGGTAACGGTTGCTAACAGTGCCATGGCAACCATGCCGGCAGACCTTAAAACCCGGCAGGTCAGGCCTGCTGGGTGATTCGTGGCCCCTACCGGCATGGTTGTAGTATGGCGGCCCGGAGAGGGTTCCAATACGTTGCCACTGGCACCCTTATTTCCAGACTGCCATACCTATATTGAGGCCCCATATCAATGAAGCTGTTACAAGTGAGCAAGATGTAAACTTCTTCTTAGCTACAACACTAAGCCTGGCAATAATACCCTTTACAGCTGGATTCGGAAGGATCTTTATCTCCTCTTCGGGAGGTGGGGGGTATGATTGTGATATGATTGTTTAAGTGCTCATAAGTTTGAGTGGAAAATGTTGTTTCAAGGTCTGCATAGTTTTTTGGAATGAAGTCGGGGTTCTTCAGTGGGCTGGGGGTAAGTTTATTAGCCCCAGGCTGTTTGCTTAATGGTGTCTTATCCTTGGGGCGAACGTGCGCGTTATAAGTTTCTTAACATAACATAACACAAAGAGGAAATCATAAATAATTCTTTGGTTTTGTCTCAAGCTGCATCAATAATGAGAGGCATTGAACTCTGAATTCATACTGTTCAAAAAATAATCAAATAATTTAGGAACATCACCCCTTCTGCTATCCCCATCGCTTCCACCTGCAGACGACAATCAAATGAGCCAGAGACCCAGAACCCATATCCAACAAAGTATAATTATGGAGTCACATTCCAAGTGATACCAACAGTGCACAGGCCCCTAAACAGAATGGATGGGTATTTTATTCTCCACTTTGCCTCAATGTTTATGGCTTTTAACTTCTACTTCCGGAGATCCTTAATGTACCAAATTTGGGAGGTTTATACTACTACTTCTATTTCTGAAGATAATATAAAAGAAATACAACAATTGAGAGGACAATTAGATCAAGCATAATCAGACATGCAGAACGTAACCTGCCAACATGGCTTCAGGCAGTGGTGCCACCTTGCTAGTGATTATGTTTCTATTAAAAAGCTACTACAAGCTCCTTTGTCCTAATAGGGGCATTGTATGTCTCAAAGCAGCCGACCTACATAAACTTGTCAGCTGTATTGTCTAGACCAGAGGTCGCCAAACAGTCGATCGCGGGCGACTAGTAGCTCGCCTGAGCCTTTTCAGTCGCCCGCGCTGAAGATACCGAAAAATAAACATTTATCCTAAATTATATTATTTAATGGTGCTTTTTGCAGCCATGTTCCATGTTCAGGATCTGAACCCTAGTCAGCCCAATTGTAGGCAGAAAGCTTGGCTACTGTGCCACTTAGAACTGCTTATAAATACATTGACAAATGTCAGTGGCCCTCATTACGACCCTGGCGGAATCCGCGGTGCTAAATGCACCGCGGAGCATGGCGGAAAGCCGCCGATAGCGCCATGGGGGTTGGCGGATTTACCACCCCATGCCGACCTTGGCGGAGCGGTAAATCCCCAATCCCCATTTTACCCTTCCCCATTCCCATTCTTGCCCCATAGGGTATAATGGGAGTGGGGAAGGAGTTAATTACGCCGCCGTAAAGTACGGCGGCGTAATTAACAACGAGGTCCCTTAGCGCCATGGTTTTCTCCGCCCGGTAAAACCAGGCGGAGAAAACCTCCATGGCGCTAAGGGAACTCGTAGTACGGCGGACGGGTCCGCCGCGATTACCGCTGGCGGAAACCCACTCCGCCAGGGTCCTAATGAGGGCCAGTATCACTTTATGCTTCTGCAGGCCGCCTGTAGTACTACAGTTGGCCTTGTGCGCCCCCACGACAGTCTTTCTTAAGCAAGCTGCTTTTGTTTGCCAGAGATGTTGGAGGAGCTGGGTCAGTATCAGGATCATTGTGACCACGCAATGAAAATATCACAGTAGCACTGCCGCTCGCCTGGAAATGTTCAAAATAATATTTAAAAAATGGTGCAATTTCTTTCAGGTGGTTTCTTTCCAAATTCCACACCGTACATTTCCACTTTAAATCACTTCCATGACACAAGTGCTCCCACTTTTAGTACATTAAGCAATCCATAGAAGCGCTGTACAGTAGAGGCCTACCAGGGTAGTTCAGCAGGTTGACAGACCGATGCTGAGATGTTATATATTCAAAACTACAGGATGTTAACCGTATGACTTTTTGCAGTGCATCATAAAAGAAGTGCTATACAATGTGTTTGGCCAGGGTATTGGTTGGGCTGGTTGCTTGCTTATATTCAGGGCTGAGGTGGGGATATTTCTGCCCCTGTGAAAATCAAAAGTTGGCACCCATGAACCCACAGTTTAAGTTCCTAAAAACTGCTGTCAGCATAACAGAAGCATTTATTTGTGATTAACCAGTTTGACAAGCATATAACATCTTTATAAATATAATTTGTGCTAAAACAGAGAGGGGCACACAAATAATGATAATGATGTTTTATTTATATGTGCCTTAATCCAAAGCGCTTTACAGAGCACATATTGACATGCAATATCACCCAACTGAAATTGGTACTCATGTATCGTCCTCAGAAGGATGAAAGGCTGAGTTGGCCTTGCCGGGATTTTAACCTGCGACCTGCAGATCACGCTCAGATCGCAGCAGCTCAACCCGCTGAGCTATCTTACTGGCAAATAACAGAGTATGTGTGGTGTCTGACAAAAAAAAACATTTCAAAGAAAACTTGTGAACGCAAGCAACATTTTTCAATTTGAAAATTACTTTTGTTTTTTTTTATGTAAGTGTGAAATGTACATTTGGAAAACAATAGTGTGCCTAGCATGTAGAAAGCCTGCATAAAAACGCAAAGGAAGGGGCACAAAAATTACAGGATAGTTGTGTGGTAGTTCAACAAATATCTGTCTTTTTGAGACAGCTACTAATAAATAAATAATGCAACAAAGAGGTTTTTGAAGTTCTTAATATATTTGTGAAGGCATATGTTATTCCATCTGTTTATAGAGGGGAAATAATCGAGCCAAAAAAATATTGGTAAAAATTCTGAGGTTTATAAATATCCCCACCCCGATATCGCCCGCTAGTAGCTCTCCACTGTTGGCCTCCCCTACAAGTAGCTCTAGCTAACGTAAAGGTTGGAGACCCCTGGTCTAGACGATTTAATCAGGTTCAGCAGATGTAGGAAACTTTTCTTCTGACCCCAGCTACTGATATTACTTTGTAGACTTCCAAGCTCTCCTGCGTACTATGAATTGCAGTGTGATGCTTTTTCAACATCCACTCAGTATCGTGTCTCGTGCACCCTTCTTTCAGCTAAACAGCAGACATCTGCCCCAGTTCTCTCATTGATCCTACCTTTTAACCACCTGAACCTGGTATAGTGCTGTACTTCTAGCCCTGAGGTTATTAATCCCTGCTACATCAGATGCATAGATTGCTTGGACCTTCACATTTCCTTTCTAGGGATTGCATTATATTATCATACTGTCTATACCATGTCTACATCTGCACAGGGAGACAAAACCTTAGGTCGTCAATCCTCAGAGAAAGGCCTTCGAAGCATCCCAGTAGACCCGCAGCCTGGCTGTTCCTTCAGTAATCTGAAAGCAATCAACCTGCTTGAGATCCAATCTCAGAGCAGAATCTTGCCTCTGTTAGTAGTTTGTGAATATTGATCACTGAGCACTGGGTCCTGACTTCCCTGCTTTTCTTGCAATCAGTATTGGAGATTGGCTTATCACAGCATCCTACATAGCTGCATTCTGTCTGAGGGCCAGATATCCAGTCCTATGTAAAACAAGAAAGGTGTAAATATGGGACAAAAAGACACTTTTCTTCCCATGATCCTTCTGTTATTGAGTGAAGAATTTCAAATTTGAGCCTTAACTCTAGGTTTTCCTCTAAGTCTAGGCCAAACTGCAGTCAGTAAATGTAGAGGTGGCAACAAAACCTCAAATCAAACAATGCATAAAGAGCGCTGCCAGAGTCTCCAGGCTTTCTATTTGTATCGTAATAATAATAATGTATTTCTTATATAGCGCTACACACCCATAGGTCTCGGAGCGCTCAAATAACAGAAGACAAGACCCTCCCCTGTTCAGGTGTGTAATGCCACAGACATCAGTGGTGCAGCCTCTGTCCTCACAAATCCTGCCTCTCTCTAGCCAGCTACAGCTTTGACTCTAAAGCCTTCTGTGCTCGTCTCAACAAAGGTTCTAGTAGCCGAGGGTGAAGGTGTAGTCCACAGTCCTCAGTTTAAAGAAATGGCTACTGCTCTAAAGGGATACAGAGAAGAGTAGTGGCTGAACCCCCTACTCCACCCCACACTACTAAAAAAACATATGCCAACACAACCTGAAGGGTACACCTCCTTGGCCTCTTGTGTTAGGGCAAGCCGGGGGCAGGCTATACGCTTCTGGAGGGGTGTGAGCTGATAACAGTAGCAACCCAAACAACTTAAATACAATGATTCTAAAATAAAGGAATGTCCAATCGAGATTCACTACAAATATAGATACTGTCAATCAAACAATCAATGCAAACAAACTAACTAAAAGCACTAAAAACAGCACTGTAAAAAAAACACAAAGAATGCAGACCTTTGTAAAGGGCACTGTGGGGTGATAAGTAGGGGTATTCAGCCAATCCGACTGTCAACAATGTCAATAAATCAAGGATAAGTAATTGAAGAAAAAGATTGAGAAGGGGGCTTAAATGTTATTATGGTCCCAAAAGGTGGACCATGGGGCAAGGCCGCTTTACAGTACCTTTACATCTTGTCTTTGGTGTTCATAAGCGTCGACCAGGCTTCCAAGTGCTTTCTGAGGTGGCAGTTCTGCAACCGGGTTGGTGAGCTTGGTGACTCAGCCCAACACATGGTGAGGTTCGCAAAGCTACTCCTTGACATCTGTTTTGCTGAGAGACCCAATACAGGGT
This sequence comes from Ambystoma mexicanum, assembly GCF_040938575.1. Taxonomy (NCBI): domain Eukaryota; kingdom Metazoa; phylum Chordata; class Amphibia; order Caudata; family Ambystomatidae; genus Ambystoma; species Ambystoma mexicanum. The sequence continues at coordinate 31,546,393 of NC_090925.1, read as the reverse complement.
CTCTAGGGACAAGGTGAGTCCTTCAGTTCTGCACTTTCACTCGGCAGAACTTCATCCCCAGAGTTTCCTCGGGATGGTTAGGGGACGGAGCCCCTCTCTGTCTTGGATGCTTTCTGTCTTCAAATCCCTGGCAGAGGACTTTGGGGCCTATTGTAACACCAGTGAATTCCTCTTCTTCTCTTGAGAGTCTAAAGATGAATCCAAGAAAGAGAGGATTTCTCTTCCTTGAAAGGGTGAAACGTCATAGAGAATTGCTCCAAAAGCCTGGTGCAAAGGCTTTTGTAAAACATGCCCTTTGACTTATGACATCACACCATGAGTGCCATGACTGTTGTAAATGGAGTGAGGGGCGGCAGGAATGGGTAGAGAAGCCTAACAGAAACCAAGATGGTGAAACCACTTTCTCAGCTCCCCTTTCTCTCCCGGCTGCTCGAACGTCACCCCTTCCCATATCTCCTGATTTAAAATGACTCCAGTGGTCAGCAATCTTGTGTGATAGTGTCTTTGTTATGTCTCTGCTCTCTTTGAAATAAACTTTCCCAGGAGACCTCCTCTGGGAGGTTCCTGTGCCCTGAGTGAAAGTATTACCCTGTCTGCAGGAAAATCAAAGAGGCAGCATATATTGTTGTACAAGGATGTAGTGGAGACCGTCAGAGCAGACACCCATTCACATCAGTTTTGTAGTAGCTGGCCCTGTTCAGAGCGCTGACTAGTGTGATATAAAATTTCTGTAGCTGTATAATTGCGTGCTCTCATCAGTCACCACGCCTCAACCAGGCATGGCTTATAGTTAAAGATTTCCCTGCCACCAGACTGACTAAGGCATTCATGTATTAAGTTTGGAAACAGAGGTGCAGAAGATTGAATAGGCCACTCTGCCTGCAGGAACTTTGTGTCAGCTGTCAGGAAAGCACATGTGACCTTTGAACTTGTCCTGTGCCACTGAAAGCCTATTGCAGAGGGGATCAAATTGCTTTTTTAGCAACGGCACATAATGCACTATAATTTTGGAATGAAGCATTGCAATCTGTTACACTTAGATTCTAGGGTTCACAAGGAGGTTAACTATCTCCTGGTAGCTCTCGTTCCTCCCTTTATTCGCATCTTCCAAAGCTTCTTTCTAAAGAGGGCAAGCAGCCTTGTGGACCTGCCCCTTACACTTACTTGCAGGTAACCTTTAACCTCATTCATTGATCCCCTCCTTCTGTTTCCCCTGAGATTCTGTGATGCTAGTTTCACCCCTTTCTCTGGCAGCTTCTGCTTTGAAGTGGCAGACTTTTCCGGTGTCCTTTTTAAAGGAGATAAGAGTCTAGTTTGAGAGACCAGGTTCAACAGTCTTCTCTACGAGTCAGATGGCAGCCACATCCATTCCTCTGTGTTTGCCATCAAGCCCCACATATCCCGCCTGCGTGCTCTCCAGAGTAGTAGACCATTAATTAAGCTTGCAACAGCTGAGCTGACTCGGCTTCCTTAGGCGAGCAGGTTATCACTACTTCTCTCACTTTAGTAAATAGCCTTTCCACCTCCTTTGCTCTCGAGTTGACAACACCTTCCCAGAGCCGGCTGTCTCCTCTGTAAGGTCAAGTGTGCCTTAGTAATGATCATTCTGCAAGCTGGAGGGACGTGGCCAGACACTGATAATGAAGCACATTCAGTTTTCTGTAAACATTGTTACACATGTCCTCTGCATGTGCCATAATATTCCACACTTCATGAATCAACTTTTGGGTCATGTGCATCATGTTAAAAGCTCTCTGTGGCATGGCTGGGCCATTGCCACGAAGTGAGCCCTTTACAAAATGAACATAGATGATTATGCTAACCAGTATGGAGGCTATGGTGAGAGAGAGAGAGGCCCATAGAGGGCAAGGCGGCTTGCAAATTAGTCTCCTGCACTACCATTCTTCCTGCCCCCCACCCACCTTATGCTAAGCTTACTGTATGATGGCTGCAAAAGGAAGTCTTTCTTCTTCAGTCACATAGTCTGAGTTTAGATTAAAAGCAGTGCTGGAAATGGGAAAATAATTACACTGGGAACACCTGTCTCCTTGCAATATGGGTGCGGGTGGTGCGGCAGTGGGTGTGACCCAGGCCACATCATGAAACACTGTATCTCTTCATTAAATCCAAGACTGACGATTTGCAAAAAACCAAAGAGCATTTTGGTAAAAAAAAAAGAAGCCCTAACATTTTTTATTTGAAATAGGTCTGTGCTGGTGATTTAGTGAGAAAGCCTTTGACTGAGCAATAGAAGTTGGGCTCTGTGCTTTTCATTGGTCACAATACCCTCCCTAACAGAAATATGTCTGGAAATGGCAAAACACCTGCTAGGGCAGTTTCTGAGCAGGATGTGGAGGGTGGAGCTTGGGGTTTTCCGGTACTGAGCGCTCTGTCGGTCTTCCTGGCTTAGTCAGCGGAAGTGCTGCCTCCTCACCATGAGAGCTCAGCTCGGGAACAGCCCAGGGAGTTTCTGGGCTCTTCCAAGGCCTGGGGATGGAGCAGGGCTCCTGCAGAGTACCAGCAAGGCAAACGCCGCGGGAGCTACGCTGCGTCTTGTTCCCGCCCATTTCCTACGCTGGAAATGTCTGAAAAACAATTTAACTTGGCTTTGATTGTTTTTAACTCCTGGAGAACACGTTTCCAATGTTGAGCTGTGGTTGTTTGACGGGCACTACCTTTCAAATACAGCAGGTGTTACTGTCACTTGTGTGGTTGTGTCAGGCCGTGTTGTACCTCATACGGTAAGTGAATGACAGGAAGTGATGGTCGCCTGTTTCTCCATCACTGGTGCCAGCAGGCAAAGAGCACATAGCAAAGAGCCATGTCAGCCTGAAACGGTGGCCATGCTCACTGGCAGGGAACCCAGAGGGGTTGCCTCTGTGAAAGGGCATTCATGCAAAAAGCTGTCAACCCTCCAGAGCGAAACATGTTAAATACTGACTGAAAGTGCTGGCCAAGAGCACCAAAGGGGGATTTCAGACGGAAATTGACAAGAGATCACTGATAGACCCTACACACCGGACAGAGAGTCGTGCATACTCCAGCCACGCCCTGGCGCCTAGGAGTAAGCCCCAGAGAAAACAAGCTTTAATGTGTGTCCTGCTGTAGAGTTGTGCGGAAAGGCAAGTTTCTGGAAATGTACAAGGCGGGGGTTTCATCAATGGATGACCCTGTGAGAGAAGAAGAGTTATCGCACGATGTCTTTGGATTGAAACACATCAGCGCCTTGAGTGGTTAGATTGCAGCTGTGCACTTTCACTCTGCATATCCGAATAAAAGGTATTGCTAATGTAATGAATATTAAATTCCCTAATGCCCATATAAGAACACAGGAGTTCAGGAGCATGTAGTTACAGAGCCATCAGGGAGGGTGTAGAGGTTAAAGGCTAAGGAATGGGAAAGGCATAGGATGGTCAGGTGGAATGAGGAGAAGCAAGGGGCTACAAAGAGTTGGGAGGGGCAGAACAGCATTGAAGGTCCTAGCCCAAATGGCGTCCCCACTTGCTCACTCAGGCTGTGGCGTGGATTTGTTACAGTGGCAATTTGTTTACCATACGTGATGCCTCTGTGGTTGAACCCATACAAGATAATTGGGATCTTGACGAAAAGGAAAATGTATACATCTGATTACTTCAGCTGGCCCGTTGCGCGTTTCATTTTTTAGGCAATACAGTTTTTGGGGATCATGGCTACCTACCGCCGTTTACCGTATGGCAACTTCAAGGAATGGAGACACTCTTCTATTTGGTGATTTTATCCACCTCATGCAAAATTCTTCTGCACAATCTAAACAATCAGTGGCTCGTTTCAGAACTAGAGTCTACATTCACGCTCTTTTACCTAGTGGTTGGCGTAAAATAGATGATAGGGAGCAAACCACTCTGTTATCAGAGACATCGAACCCCAGATAAGCAAATATGACGACATGAAGAATGACTTCTGATTAGGATCTATTACACGTTATTGCAACCAGCACCGGGTCATTAGAGCATTGAGCTACTGAACGGTTTGGTGTACCTTAGAAAAATGGCTAACTACTGACCCAGATTTAGCGAAAATATTGAATGTCATGCTTGGATCTCCCCACATATTTTCCCATCCTTGCTAATTTGGAAAACCCCAGGTTTTTTTTGGCCCCTCACAGCCTTCATTTCACTTGGCTACCAATTTGCCTGCGTTACCGCTGGTCAACCTGAGCCTCATTCCCACTACGTAGCCCCTCCCAATTGTTTGAACACAGATTCTGTACTTTGTTTTTATGCCGTTCTGTACAATACTTACCTTTAGATGGTTGCTCTCTGTTTATTGTCTAGCTCACTTAAGACTATATCTCTCATAATGTCCAATGATCGTGTCCAGCATGCACACTATAAAGTCATGAGTTGACCCTTCAAGATGAAAGAAATCCAGAATCTATTACGTGTATCGGTCACCATGTAACCGGCTCTGAGTTGCCGATGGCCTCTAAAAAGCCAAAAATATCCCGGTTTCTCAGTTGTCCATGGTATCGAGGGTAGACAGAGCACTGCATGTACATACATGCTCATCGCCACGGTGGGACTGGGACAGAAAATTGGCTCGGGCACGAATGAAAAAGATGCCCACAGTGGCAAATCGCAATTCATTCCTCTTGTGACAGACTGTTGAGAAGTACCCCGGGGCAATGTGTGTGTCACATGTGCTGCAAATTGTGCCTTTTAAGAACATTTGTTCAGTAACATTTATCAAAATGAGCAGCTGCACAGTGAAGCAACACATCAAACTGGCCCCCATCAGCAGTGGGCATTGCCCTGTTGCCCCATAGACCAGTGTCAGCCTGCTCATCGGTGGTCTGTCTCCGAATGCTGTGAATGGTATTTCTTTCCAATGTTTGCAGTCCTTAACTTCATGCTCTCTGCCCATGTGACACACCGTCCATCCATGCTGCATGGATGGCTGTGACAGAGGCATCCATAGACAGGCAAGCACAGCATGGACAGGCAAGCACAGCATAGACAGGCATCCATGGACTTGCAACCACAGCATGGACAGGCATCAATGGACAGGCAAGCACAGCATGGACAGGCATCCATGGACAGGCAAGCACAGCATGGACAGGCATCAATGGACAGGCAAGCACAGCATGGACAGGCAAGCACAGCATGGATAGGCATCCATGGACCGGCAAGCACAGTATGGACAGGAAAATGCAGTATGAACAGGCAGGCACAGCATGGAAAGGCAAGCACAGCATGGACAGGCAAGCACAACATATACAGGCATCCATGGACAGGCAACCACAGCATGGACAGGCATCCATGGACAGGCAAGCACAGCATGGACAGGCAATCACAACATGGACAGGCATCAATGGACAGGCAAACACAGCATGGACAGGCAAGCACAGCATGGACAGGCATCCATGGACCTGCAAGCACAGTATGGACAGCAAAACACAGTATGAACAGGCAGGCACACCATGGAAAGGCAAGCACAGCATGGACAAGCAAGCACAGCAGCGCATCCTTGATTATGTTCAATGCAATTTGGCCCTAATCTGTCAATCATCCATAGATGTTCATATCCATCTCGTTATTTTGTGGATAATTAAGTAGCAGGGTGTTAATATTTGGATGTAATATTTGTATTTCTTTTAATAAAATAACTTTAGTAACTGTTTTGAGAACCCTACTCAAATGGGCTAGATCAAAGAAATCCTCACCTTCTTAAATTCTAATGAATTGATGCCAACCCCAAGAAAACCCCTTCCCCTCTGAAGAAACGCTTTATAATGCCCAACAGCACTCCATCGTTATCCCTAACATTCCATGCCAAGCTCAAACCTTTGGCTTGTGATCATAAGATCATGACCTCAGGTCACCTGACAACATTTAGTTAACCATTAGAGCATGTTCTCCGACAGAATGGTGCTAGTATCCCCCATTGGTCAGACATATCATAGATTTAGGTTCTACATTGAATCTTAACCTGGCCGATGGGTCACCAAACAACTTGAGCTCAATATCCAGCTCCCTAATCCCCCAGAAGTATACCGATTGGTATTATGCAAATGAGATCCACACCACAGTCCCAATTGCAAGATTCTTAGATTTTAAAATATATTACGGCCTTGAGCGATACCTTAATTTTCAAGCGGATAGGTGAGCAAAGATTCTGTAAAAACAAAGAAGTGATGGCTGGAAGGTTTAGAATGAATCTTAACCACTGGCATAACTCTGGGCAACCTTCCAGACCATCGTTCTTCGCCTGCTAAGCCATTACAGAAGGGAAATACCATATGCAAATCAGGCTTGGTCCCACCCCAAAATGGGCAGTCCAGCCCGAACTGCTAGGCCACATCCCTTCTGCACGAGACCACAAGCATCCCCAAACATGTTTCAGCCTTGTTGGGCCTCATCAGTGAGGAGTAGCTTAGGTCTCTAGGCCCAACAGGCACGTGACCCACGTCTGGGCATACCCGTCCCACTCGGGGTGACAAAGCAAAAACAAAGAGGTGATGGCTGGAAGGTTTAGACTGAATCTTAACCACTGGCATCATTCTTCGCCTGCCAAGCCATTACAGAAGGGGAAAAACCATATGCAAATCAGGCTTGGCCTCACCCCAAAAGGGGCAGTCCAGCCCGACCTGCTAGGTTACATCCCTTCTGCACGAGACCACAAGCATCCCCAAACATGTTTGGCCTTGTTGGGCCTCATCAGTGAGGAGTAGCTTGGGTCTCTAGGCCCGCAGTCATTTTGGGGTAGGGGTGGGGCTGTACCTGAAACCTTGCTTGGGCATCTCACCGTTAGCTAACTTTGTCAAGAAATGGAATGCCGAGAATGCAGACAAGTGCCCAGCACAGATACAGGATCTCTTGCATGATTGGGTGTTATACCCCTTATACACAAATGCTACGGAAACAATGGCTGCTTCCTAACTATAGGAATAGGAACACCTCAACAACTCAAGAGCTCATTTCCTGCTTCTTGAGCAATCAAAGCCAATCAATTCTCTGGGCAAAAAGTCAATATTTAAAAGGAACCTGGTGGCTGATTTTTTGGAATACCACCTCTTGTAGTCGTAATTACCACCATTGTTATTCCTCCAAAAAATTCCATCAAAATGATAATGATGTCCAAAACTGATGAACTCCAAGAGCGAGGAAACAGAAACCGGCTGGGATAGACAGCTGATTCAAAATATCACAGTCATTAAAAGAGCATAAAGTGAAGTGAATTGTGAAGGAAAATCTAGTCGAAGTCTAGCAGTCATTGAAGGAATCTCAATTGAAGGGGCAAGGCTTCCAGAGTTAGTCAAGGAATCCCCTCCGGTCTTCATGCATGAAACTTCCGAAGAGCAGCTAGCCACTGCACGAGTAGTTTTCAGTTCGCCCGATGCCGCTGGGAGCATAAAGCCCCAGACCTCGGGGTGACGTGGTAATATAGGGCTTTATCGCACTCCCGCCGCTGATCCAGGATCAGTCTTGGGTGACGCAGACTTTTCTTCAGGGCAGCAACGCATTAGCGGCACTGAGAGTATCTGGATGCCCACCAACGCCACCTTCTCCACCTCAGGCAGAAGATGGGCAGTCCCGGTGGCTTCCCGGCGCTCATGGAGTATCGCGCCCGCTAAGTCCTAACTCTAGGGGACCTACCTAGCTGATGCAGCTTATTTCCTTATTGTGTTTGTAAGATGCTTCTGAGTTGTGTTAGTGACAATTATAATCCCAGCCTCTATGTCCTTAATACAATCATAATTCCCTGCCCATAGAAAGAGAATGTATATTGTCACTTGTTATTTTTGTCGCTGGTGTACCAGTTACATGACAAGACGTCTTGATTCCCTGTCTATCACCAGGTCTCTTGTTTGACCTTGTCGGGTGTTATCTGTGGTACCAGCAGGGAACGCACATACAAGAGAAGACATTCTGCAAGCAAGTAACTGTGTCAGGCAATGCAGGGTCTTCACAGCTCTCACAGAACATTGCACTGAAAAGCTGTCAACCCTCCAGAGAGAAAGGTTTGATGCAACTTCAGAAAGTCAGATTGTATATTCTGTCGCGCATTTTGGGGTAGAGCTTTTAGATAAGACCTGTTGGAGCTGGATCGTTCTCCTCTTCTTGGACACTGTTTCTGCTGCATTTGGTGAAATTGCACGAATTTTACTCTGTTTGCCTAAAACTGCACCTCCCTAACCAGACACCTACTAAGACCAGAGGGCACACGCATCTCGTGCACGCGCATTTTGGGGAAGAGCTTTTGGATAAGAGCTGTTGTGGCTGGATCGCTCTCCTCTTCTTGGACACCGTTTCTCTTGCATTTGGTGAAATTTCACGAATTTTACTCTGTTTGCCTAAAAATCACCTCCCTACCCAGTATTCTACTAATACCAGAGCGCACACGCATCTCATGCATGCGCATCTCGTGCACGCGCATTTTGGGGAAGAGCTTTTGGATAAGAGCTGTTGTGGCTGGATCTCTCTCCTCTTTTTGGACACTGTTTCTCCTGCATTTGGTAAAATTGTACAAATTTTACTCTGTTTGCCTAAAACTCCACTTCCCTAACCAGAATCCTACTAATACCAGAGGGCACACGCATCTCGTGCACGCGCATTTTGGGGAAGAGCTTTTGGATAAGACCTGTTGGAGCTGGATCGTTCTCCTCTTCTTGGACACTGTTTCTGCTGCATTTGGTGAAATTGCACGAATTTCACTCTGTTTGCCTAAAACTGCACCTCCCTAACCAGACACCTACTAAGACCAGAGGGCACACACATCTCGTGCATGCGCATTTTGGGGAAGAGCTTTTGGATAAGAGCTGTTGTGGCTGGATCGCTCTCCTCTTCTTGGACACCGTTTCTCTTGCATTTGGTGAAATTTCACGAATTCTACTCTGTTTGCCTAAAAATCACCTCCCTACCCAGTATTCTACTAATACCAGAGCGCACACGCATCTCGTGCATGCGCATCTCGTGCACGCGCATTTTGGGGAAGAGCTTTTGGATAAGAGCTGTTGTGGCTGGATCTCTCTCCTCTTCTTGGACACTGTTTCTCCTGCATTTGGTAAAATTGCACGAATTTTACTCTGTTTGCCTAAAACTCCACTTCCCTAACCAGAATCTTACTAATACCAGAGGGCACCCGCATCTCGTGCACACGCATTTTGGGGAAGAGCTTTTGATAACAGCTGTTGTGGCTGGATCGCTCTCCTCTTCTTGGACACTGTTTCTCTTGCATTTGGTAAAATTGCACGAATTTTACTCTGTTTGCCTAAAACTCCACTTCCCTAACCAGAATCCTACTAATAGCAGCGGGCACGCGCATCTCGTGCACGCGCATTTTGGGGAAGAGATTTTGGATAAGAGCTGTTGTGGCTGGATCGCTCTCCTCTTCTTGGACACTGTTTCTCTTGCAATTGGTGAAATTGCACAAATTTTACTCTGTTTGCCTAAAACTCCACCTCCCTAACCAGAATCCCACACCAGAGGGCACGCGCATCTCGTGCACGCGCATTTTGGGGAAGAGCTTTTGGATAAGAGCTGTTGGGGCTGGATCGCTCACTTCTTGGATACTGTTTCTCCTGCATTTGGGATGGGACTTGAATATCGTGTGTTTTGCAAACGAATTTGACAGAAATCCATTTTTACGTACTTAAAACTTTTCTTTTCTTTCTTGTTCACTAGGTGAAATTGCACGAATTTTACTCTGTTTGCCTAAAACTCCACCTCCCTACCCAGAATCCTACTAATACCAGAGCAAACGCACATCTCGCGCAATAGCTTTTGGAGAGTGTCGGGCGGTCTTGCCTACCGCCGACTATATAGGGTAAGCAGTCATAGTACTGAAGCGCCCAGCACTTTCCATCAGAAGTAGATAGTTAAGCCCATCACTTCCACGTTTGTTACTGTAACATTAACACTTAACTACAGGTCGCTGCCGCAAATGCTGTGTATGTCTATGCTGAAAGCCAATCATTACAAATGATACACTTTAACGACTGGCATGCCATCGAAAGCAGAAACACTGAAACATGTTGAGCGATTGAAGAGCACTCCTTTTAGACCTGATAGAACATCAATATCACAAAACAAACCTTTCTCTAGTATTCGCTCTCATCGCCAGCTCGTATCAGCTGATATACGCCAGTTTTACTCCGCGGTATGACGTAAACCACAGCCCAATGGTCTGACTTGTGAAACGGCAATTAATAGCCTCAAGAACAAACTTACGTCATCCAGTCCTTTTGCAAGTGCCACCACGATGGCAACCCTGCCGGTTACAGATAATCTCATACTGTTACACTTAGAGGGAAACGGCAATCCATCTGATGCTAGTCGAAAATGTGCTACACTGCCGATACTTGACGTACAATTATCAACTGTAGGCTCCTTGACAAACATAGACTCTCCGATTAAAGCCAAATGCTTTGACCCTTTAGCAGAACCCACATGTTTCACCAATATGTCTATGCAAAACCTCAGCCCTTTTCATGCTTCCACACAAAGGGGGTCATTACACTGAAGGAGGTAACCATGCCGCCAGTGGCGTAACACAAAATGTGGGGGCCCTCCTGCGAGCCATGCTGAGGGGGGGCTCCCCAACTCAGCAACAAATCAATGGTCGCGCCACACTCTGGGCAGGCATAGATTATCACACTTGCGCAATACCCACGAACGTGCTGCTGAAGGTATATGCCGCATACTGCACTAGCAGAACGATATAAATATGTGTTTTAATGCACACACCCTCACTCCAGCCTTGGCCGATTTCTGTAATCACACTTTCACCACTGGCACGTTCCCCTCTCCCCTTAAGCACTCCCTTATGCATCCACTCCCCAAGAAGCTGTCTGCCGATCCTGCCTGCCTGGCAATCTATCGCCCAATCTCCAACACCCCTTTCCTGGGCAAACTGTTGGAAAAGTTGTCCATCTCCGTGCTTACTCTCCACACGGAATCTGTTGGTTGTGCTCCATGACCTTCAGTCTGGCTTCAGAGCTGCCAGAGTCATGGAAACTGCTCTCCTGAACACCTGTGAAGATTTGCTCTCTAACCTTGATTCCAGCATTCCTTCTGTCCTCATCCTCCTTGATCTTTCCTCTGATTTCGACACGGTCAACCACGCCATCCTGATCAATCCTGATCAATCGACTCCATGAGAACATGGGCATCACGGATCAGGCCCTTGAGTGGCTGACCTTCTTCTTCTTGGACAGCCCCTGCCAGGTCCAACTTGGTCCCTTTCTCTCTGCTCCATCCTCTCACCCTGGTTTTTCAACCTATACTTGACCCCTTTGGCCTACCTGATCTCTACCTTTGCCTCTAACTTTCAGTGTTATGCGGATGACACTCTGCTTTCCTTCAGGCTCCCCTCAGCCTCTTCTCCTCTCTCGCTCATTCTTGACTGTCTATCTGCGATTCAGGATTGGTGTGCCTCTAATGATCTCTGCCTTAATGTCAGTAAGATGGAGATCCTTCTCATTTGGACTCCTGCCCCTGCTTTCCCTCTCTCACTCTGGCCGTCCGCCTTGGGTCCTCTTCTTTCAACATTCTGTGAGGCAAACAACCTTGGTGTCATCTCTGACTCCACTCTCTCATTCTCTCCTCACATCGCGGATGTCGCCATGAAGTCCCACTACCAGCTGCTCCTCCTCAAAGGTACTCTTCCCTTTCTCACTTTCCCCCAGAAGCTCACTGTCTCCAGAGCCTTCGTTCTCTCTAGGCTGGACTTCTCAATCTGCCTTCCTCTACTCTCCACCCTCTGCAACTAATCCAGAACAGGACTGCGAGACATATCCCTGGCCTCAAGCCCAAGGAATCGTATCTCTCCAGCCCTGAAAGATCTCCACTGGCTCTCAGTTGCTGCAAGGATCAAGATCAAGACCCTTTACATTGTCCACAATGCTTTCTGGGCCTGGCGCCCACACTACATCCTACGCGCTCTTCCAAAATATCTTCCTTCTCAAGCCCTTTCCTCTGTTACCGACAACTCTCTAAGGGTTAAACACTTTTCCAGGCAGAGAGTGGGTGGCAGATCTCTCTCTTCTGCAGGCACCTCCCTCTGGAATAGCCTCCCTGTCCTCTCAAACCTGAGCCGGACCACCTGAAGTTCTGGAAGCAGCTCAAACCTTTCCTCTTCTCTTCTGCTTTCTCTCTCTGCCTCCCCTGCTGGCCTACCTGACCTACCTGTCTGCTGTACCGACTGGTTGCTTGGCTACCCTCAGAGTCTCACTGAGTCCAGACTCTTTCTTGATCAGTCACCCTTACACTGCCTGCGGGCCTACCACGCACTTAGGGGCTGTATCTGTAACCCTACAGTCCCTTGTTCTCCTTGCACTACCCAGAGCCGCGCTGGCCTGGCGGCACTTACTCAGAGCATTTCTGCCCTGTTTTTCCCTCTCCTCTCCCTTGCACTTCCCCCTCGCTTTCCCCTTGCACTTCTCATTCTTGCACTTGCACGATCTGAATGACACAAGGCCTAGTAAGATTGTTTGTCTTGTCCTCCCTCTATTTTCCCGCCCTTGTCTTGTTGCGCCCAGAAACACTTGTGTACAGGCGCATTTTAAATGACTTATATCATACCATTTGATAACAGATGCACAGAAAAATATACAAAGCCGCAGTAAGAAGCGGCTAGACTAGCAGCACCCAAATGGCAGTCTAGCCAGGTAATTCACTTAGCAGGACGGCTTTATTAGAAATGCCCAATTAAAAAAATGTCATACCAAACTGAGGAATGACTAGACTGGCTACACCAAAATGCCTCTCTAGCCACTAATACCACATATCATGCCTGATTAGCCTGGGCATGGATAGCCTTTATGATTTGTTGCACAATCCTGCATCCCCCCACACATCCCCTCTCCCTCCCAACCCTACTGTAACCTCCAAACTCAGCTTCTGGGCCCAGAATTACCTCCATGTCCCTCTTCCTTGTCCCAGAGCTTATGGATGAGGCTCTTTGCCTCATAGGTAAGTAATGGGATGAGGAAAAGTGGGACTAGGAGTAATGATGATTACAGGTAGCTAAGTCAGGAATTACCTCCATGTACCTCTACCTCATCCCACTAATTGTGTATAAGGCACTCTGCCTCTTACACAAGTGCTGTCTCATACACACTGGGACGAGGAAGAATAGGGCTAGGAGTAATGAGTAATCAAGGCATTAAACGCAAGTATTGGTGCAACACCATTGAGTTGACTGGGATTCAGCACTCCCTCCCCCGTCCCCCCGAAATTTTGGGCTATGATGACTCAACCTGGTCGACCTTCACAGCAGTTGGCAGACAGAACAGGACACAGATGTTAAACGGGACCTGGGTTTTGCTCTTAACAAGAGCCCAGCAATTACTAACATAAAGCATTTCACCGTTAGCACCTGCATTCAAATGCCACATTTTGTAGGCAATTGAAATCGTGATGTGGGTTTAATACTCGCATGCCAGCAGAGTGATTGGAAGGGTAGGAAGGCAGCAGGAGATCACTCATTCTCACAGCAGTCCATAAGTGGGTGCTTTCAAACTTAAAGGAGAGAGTTAACTGTTTGTAACATTGAAGCTGCACTAGAATAGTCTCATTAAAATGTGTAAAGAAATGAGATGCCCCAAACATATAAATTTGCCCCTCCCTCACCGCCCATGAAGTTAGCGCCTCTCCCAACATTTGAAGGGTTAGCCCCCCGAAATGTAGATTTGTTGAGCCCCTGAACGCAAGCACACACCCCATTCACCATATACACACACGCGCACCCAGCAATCCATATATTTAAGTGTGCACCCTTTCACTATACAGGCACACCCAGGCAGCCACCCGTACATTTAAGTGTGCACCCTTTCACCATAGAGGCACACGCTACCAGGCACCCACCCATACATTTAAGTGTGCACCCTTTCACCATATGCTCACACAGGCAGCCACCTATACATTTAAGTGTGCACCCTTTCACCATACAGGCACACCCAGGCAGCCACCCGTACATTAAAGTGTGCACCCTTTCACCATACACTCACACAGGCAGCCACCTTTACATTTAATTGTGCAGCCTTTCACCATACTCTCACACACACACACACACACACACACACACACACACACACGTCATGTGGTTCAGGGGAGCCCTAATACTTCCCAAATAATTGGGCCTCATTACAACTATGCTAGTCCGGAAACAACGGTGCCGATAAGCTTACCTGCACCGTTCTTTACGGACCGGCATATACAGCTCTGCGGGCGGTTTCTATCCCACCCGGCAGGTTAGACCAGACCTACCAGGCAGAACGGCATCCACCGGCAGAGTTTTCATGGAAGCACCGGCAACATTGTTAACAGAGTCCAATGGAAATGGGAACTTATCATTTGCCGGCGCCTGACTTCCCGGACGGACGGGCTTGTAATCTCCCTGTGTTCCCGGGAAGTCGGGCACCGGTAAATCATTACGGGTCTGGCGGCAACCTGCCGGTGGCACCGGCACGATTACCGTCAAACCCGTAATGAGACCCATTGTTTCTTTTTGAAGTCACTCTGACTTCATAAAAAAATTATTTCTGTTAAGGACCGAACCATAACGGCAGTAATTTCTTTGGGAAGGCAGAGTGACTTCAAAAATAAACTATTTTTTAAGTCATAGGGCTCCCCCCACCCCATGACATGGAGGCCTCCAACCTAAGGTCAGCCATGCCATGGGGGGGCAGAGCCCTCGGACTTCAAAAAGAACATTTCTTTTTGTGTAGTCACTGCCTTCATTTATGATTTCTGTTACAGAAATCATTTCTTTATGAATGTAGAGTAAATTGAAAAAGAAAAAAAAATGTTTTTTAAAAAAAAAAATATTTTTTTATATCCAGGGGCCCCCCCACACAACATGTGCTGGCGGGGCCCCCCGCACCGTGGGGGCTGCGGGGGCCCCTGTTACGCCAGTGCATGCCGCCATATGCAGCATGGCTACCTCCATTCCGGGTACCGGGTCTGGGTTCCCTGAATGGGGAAGTACCGGGTCATTCCAACCTTGGAGGGCGAGGTATTTCCACATTCAGGGAACCCGGACCCGGTACATCCCAATTCCCACTTGCGCCCCCATTGGACTCAATGGGAATGGGGAGCATGCTAACAACGGGCCCGGTAAAACCAGGCGTCCTTAGCGGGTCCCACGAGCACACCTCGTAATAGGGCAGTAAGGGGTTAATGGCTCCGGCACCTTTACCTGCGCCGTTAACCCCTTACCGCCCTCCTCGTAAAGACCCCAAAGCCAATCTATGGGCCAGAGTTTACATCTCAAATTAACTCTTCACTTTCACTTATCTCACTCGTCTGAAATGTTTACGGATGCGTCGTACAATTAATCGGCGCTGTCTCCAACTTCATCCCGCCAGGCCGATGCCAAATGTGTAGAGCAAGACCATTCTTACCTATCTCCTTTGACTGTTCCTCCTTCCTACCCGTTATTACCATCCACTCATTCTGCCATTAACTTGGCCGCATCTGCCCTAATGAAACTTTATGAAACTCTTGATGCGAGACTGTGCACGCAAAATACCTTATTTAGAAAACATCCTCTTGCAACGGACGAGTACAATAACTACCCTCGCGTGACTACCTCACGACAGCAAGGCACCGCACAAATTAGAAGTCTCTTATTTAAATACTATGCTAGAAAGTGCTCTATTTAAAAAATGCACAGCCAAGGTTCTTCAAAACTTGACTAAAGCCATGGCCGATGGGTCTCTATCTGGAAGCGGCCTGATAAACCCCCCCTTACAGCCTTTGCCCGAGTATGTGCAATCTGTAGACGACTCTATGGCACCAACAAATGAATCACATGTAATTAACTTAACTGAGAAAGAACTCATTAAAACTGGTAAAAAGCAGGTGGCGAAGAAAAAGACCTATGCTCAAAAAAACAAAGGTGGCCAAGACATCACCGCCTTTTGCAAACCCATAAGTAAAAAACGAACTTCAAACGAAAAGCCACTAAATGTAAAAAAAAGTAAGAACACAAAGAATACAAATTCATCCGAACACGCCGCTACTAAGTTTTTTTTGAAAAATGGATCCAAACCAAAAAACAGACGAACCGAGGTGAGTGTCGCAATTAGTAAAAAATACGCAAACATGGGCAAGCCCATTGTGACAACCTCGCTGTCTTCAAAATCTGCTCAAGACACACAAGTGACACACAGACCATTACATGACTTGTTGCCTGCAATAGATAGTGTGAAGACAGCCATGAAAGACCATTCAAGGCACACCACTAGTGCGAATGAAAGACAATTCTCGCGAAGGCGAACTCTGTCTTTTGGAGCTAAGACTTGCATATATAGAGAAATCAATCTATAATCATCATTTCACATTACCACCCACTAATAAAGGTCCCTATAATCAATCTATCTTGACACTTCATACACCGATCCAAGACCAGATACCCTCTACACAGCCAGCAATTAAGGATGAAGGCCAATCCAACTCCCTGACAACCAATGGTTCTAAAAATGATCAAAACCCAGGGCTGAGCTACCATACCCCATTAATACAATGCAGACCTGAACCTTTTGAACGGTATGATCTTAACCAGACATCGATACTAAACATCTTTGCTGAAATACTGTGTCTGAAGGACCTATCCTCTGTCGACATAAACCAAGTGGAATTTTTAGATGACTCCAACCTGTGTCATGCTCGAATCTGGATTCAGTCGGGAGTTGTCCTAAACCTAATATGGCTGGCCAGAAGGTCTATCTTCGACCTAGGCTTCACCCTATCGTATGCAACCTTCCAGAAAATGGTTGATATTAGGACAAAGCAAGTAGCTCAGCTTACTAACAAAAATTACCAACCCCCAGATAAACACCTAAACCGGACACCAGCCTACCCTCTAAATGCTACGGCTGAGAGAATAAACCATCCTTCCAATTACAACAAACGAGACAATCACCCATGACTTGATCACACAACGTAGCCACTACAAACACATGTGTCCCGTCTCATCAATTTAGTTAGCTGGAACAAACGAGGCCATGCACACCCTATTAACAACGATTTAAGTGATCTCGAGCAATTCGATATCATCGTACCGCAAGAAACGTGGTTAGTTGACATTCCAGTATGGAATCATTTCACTGTTCTAGCCCTACAGGCAATACAGCATTCTAAAGGCAGAACGATGGCAGGACTGCTTGTGGCAACTAAAATATCAACTGGCTTTTCTATGATTAGATGGGCCGAACCTAATACCCATCTACAGCTTGTTATAATTTCGATAAACACACAGATAATAGCTTTGATAAACATTTATTGGAAACGTTTAGCTATTTCTGATGATGTTTTCCTTGCTGACTTTGAATCCTTACTCGACCTGATCGCCTTAGGCACTTCAACTACAACTACCTTTGTCATGGGTGATCTGTACATACACTGCTTGAAAAAAAAAAGTTTGACCTAGATACTGTTATAATACGTAGATGGACGTCCCTCAACGGACTAAACGATGGTCGGCTTCACAGTCTCTAGTATTGCTTAAAATGTAACGTACTAGGTCAGAGAACACCCCTGACACCTGAGGATCCATACGTAGCAGCCTTACAACTTTTCACAGATATCGACAATAGAACAAACAAACCAATGCTCAAGCATAAACAACTGTACGATCCTGATCTTACACAACGCAAAACAGCCTTCCGCAAAGATAGAAAGGCAGTTAAGATCCTGAATCCACTTGATCATTATTGGCAGATTCAATGTCTGAAAACACAATCTAAAAATTGGGTAACATCTAGGAAATCTTTGATGTACCAGAACGACGGTGAGGAGATGCTCCGGGCACTAGAATCAAAGAATTCTAGAGCCATATGGCACCTACTCAACCGTCCCTCACTTACGTCTCAACTATCCTTACAATCAAATGCAGTCACAGAACAGAGCTGGATAGCCCACTTTACAAAACTGTATTCTGCTGACGACCAAGTGGGGACAAGTGTGCCTGACTTAGCTACGCAAACCTCTAGTATCTTGCTTGATCTTGAAGACATTGAATATTACATCTCTAAACTCAATAAATCAAGAGCACCTGGCCCAGATGGGTTAACAAACTTTACCTTAAAATCTAACCCAAAACTATGGGCACAAATCATACACTTAGGGCCTCATTCCGAGTATGGTGGCAGTCATGACGCTATTTGCACCATGACTACCTCCCATACTGGTACCGACTCTGACTTGGTTCAATGGTGATTTACCGGTGTAGTCCGACCTTTGCGGGACCGGTAAATCCCCATTGAAAAAGCCATTCCCCATTCCCATTTGAGCCCCCATAGGGCTCAATGGGAATGGGGAAGGGGCTAATAACGGTACTGCAAATTGCGGTACTGTTATTAGCTCTGAAGTCCCTTAACGGGTCCCGTCCATAACGCCTGGTCAGACCAGGCGTTAAAGGAGGGACCCGCTAAGGGACCTCGTAGTAGGGCAGTAAGGGATTACCGGCACCAGTCTCCTTACCGGTGCCCGGTATCCCTTACCGCCCTACTCGGAATGAGGCCCCTAATCTTTACTAAAGTGCTCGACCCACGACAGATACCGGCTTATTGGCGCAAATCTTGTACCTATTTTTTAAAAAGGGGATAGGCATCTTCCTAGCAGCTACCGTCCTATCACGCTCTTAGACGTGCCAAGAAAACTCTTTGCCAGATTAATCCTTCGAGATCTTAATCAGTGGATTATCAAAATGAAACTCTATGATTCTCATCAAACAGGCTATATTCCCTGCATGGGTACAGTGATAAAACCTGACCACGATATCAGAAATCCAACAACAAATTAAGGTTTCAAATCAACCAATCTACATGGCCTATGTAGACTTCAAGTCTGCATTCGATACAGTCAGTAGAACTTTGCTGTTGAATAAACTTGTGAGGGCAGCCTGTCCACCACTATTACTAACCTTTATTAGTCAGTTACATTCAAACACCTCTGTACGCATTAAATTATTGATGCAGGGACAACTTTCTGGCCCAATAAACACCTATCGTGGCTTAAAACAGGGCTGAGTCTTAGCAGCGACGCTCTTTAATTTCTTTATTCCTGATATAGGCCTTAGATTTGGTACACTTGTCACAGATCCACCTCGACTAGGTCCATCACGCGTATTATTGTTATTATACGCGGATGACCTAGTCTTATTGTCCTAGACTCCCAGAGGTCTTCAGAATCTGTTAACAGCCTTGCAAGATTATGCCTGTCAAAATATGCTTCAAATTAACGTCGAAAAAACTAAAGTACTGTGGATATAAAAAGAAACGTACAAAAATATCAAACAACAAATGGCACCTTGACGGCAGTCAGCTAGAAGTGATAGATCACTATAAATATCTAGGAATCAATATTAATAACCGCCCAGCTGATGAACCTTATCTGACTGAAATGCGAGTAAAAGCTAGATCATGGATATCACAAGCTATAGTAATACAAGCAAGATATGGAAAATTCTCATGCCTAACCCTAATTCTGTTCTACTTGCAAAACGTTATAGCAACAATTCTTAACTAAACCTATTAAAACAAAGCAGTTTTGGGCAAAAATAGAAGGTCCGTTTTGGAAACGTGTACTGACTCTCCCTAATGGCCAGCCCATCGATATCGATAGCAATTTTGGTAACAAGCATCTCGTCATCCGTGGCCATAGAGAGTTTCCTATAGAGTGCTAAGGCTTTACAAGTGCTCATGTTATATAGCGGCGGCAGCCATTACATGTTACAATCAAACCATGATTATCCCAAAAATTGAGGAAGCACGTATTATCTGTAATGACTGCTGCAGATATCACAGAACACCTCTTACCTACTAATCCATCTGGAGCGAAACATAAATTAATGCGACACGATTGGATCAGTACCATCGATCTGTGTAAAACATACAGAGTAATCCAAGAAAATCTTTTTATAAAGATTCCGGACCGCCGAATCTTATCTCTTAAAGGTTCCCAACCCTAAATTTCGAAACACCTTCCTACGTTATTGGTTAAATTTATGTAATACAAAGCACGTACAAGCCCGCCGGCAACAAATAGCCGATGGAGAGAACTTCTGGGGATTTTGCGGCAATCAAGAACGTTATGAAACTGTACAGCAGTTGTTAAAAGAGTGTTCCTCCTTGGTTGTTCAACTGAATTTATTGTTCAAACCATACTTTGGCCAATACATTAATCTAACTCAAGAAGAACTGTGGAAGAGACTTTTTACCACTAAACTACTGTCAGCCCAAATCGCAATTGACAAATTTAAAACATCTTTAAAGTTACAGCGTGGCTCACGCGTCTGAGAGAAAGATTTCAGTATGCACTATCTGTTGACTCTTGTGGCAATAAGACCCGATGCGGCGGGCCAATACCGGCCCAGGTAATGCCCCCGGGCGTAGTTACAGGCCCGAGCATAGCAAGAGCCTTAATGAAGCCCCGGGGGCATTACCGTGGGTGGTATTGGCCTGCTGCCGAGGGTCTTATAGCCATTAGTATCCCAGCCCATTAGATCGGCGTACTAATGGCATTTGTTTCTGTTTTGCCGCGTTTCGGAACAGAAAAAAATTAATAAAAAGGCTGCCGCGAAAGGGAAAACGTAGTCTGTTTTCCCTTTCCATGGTGGCCTTCGGGAGCAGACGCGCTGGTAACAGAAGTGTTTCCAGCACGTTCGCTCCCAAGAAAAGAAGAAAAAAGATGGTAAGTGGGTTTGGGAGGGTGGGGAGGGGATAGTTTGTGGTGGAGGAGAGTGTAGGAAAAAAAATAACTTATCTGATTCCCCTCCAGCCATGTGGAGGCTCGGAGTGGGTATTGCCCGGTTTCGAGCCTCTGCAAAGGCTAAGGGGCTGCACGCCCCTCTCCGGGGACAGAGTACCTAGCACGCGTGGGATGCACTAACCTACACGGGAATACCGTGTGGTATGGTTCGGAAAAGAGCCAATCCACACCCAGTATTCCTGGTGTACAGCGCGTGCCGGGTACTAATACAGGTTATTTACTGCTTAGTCTTGTTGATTAACTGCTCCCCAGCAAAAAGCGGGAGAAGAGGATTCCAACGCATTTTTAACGAATGGTGTAGTTGCACACTTTTAATATGAATGTTTTATTTTGTCACTAGTTCTGCAAAAAGATGTATACTTGTTTACTCATAAAAACTACATGTTTATTCTTATGCCTTTATTTCTATGCTCTTTTGTTGTTCGAATTACTCTTTCCGGTTCTTTTTGCTATGTGATGTAAAGTAAAAAAGCATTTATTGGAAAGATGTTTACCAACTATAACAATAATTTAAAACAAATTAAAAATATATTCTTTTCTCTGACTGTGGTGGCTAAGAACACAACTATGTGATTTCAGACGGAAATGAACGAGATATAGACACACACTCAGCTACCAGTGACAGAGTGTAAACACTCAGGCAGAGAGGGAGTAAAGCCCACTTCCTGTCCCGACTCACGTGCGTGAGGACCAGACAAGGCACGCTTTTAACCTTGAGCATGTGTAGCTGTACAGCCCTCTGCAGAAAGGGGGGCTAATGTGAACGGACGCCACAGGGGTTTCTTAAATGGATGGTACTTCTGTGCTGACAATGTGAGACAAGAAAATCCATGAAATGCTCACTCTGTGTCACAATGCACCGGTGCATTGAATGATTCTACGGCAGACAGTGAGCTGGAAAATGCCACTCTGACTACCCGAATGCAAGCACGTTGCTAAACTGATGAATATTTACTGTGCAATGCCTGCCTAATGACTCGGGGATATTGAAACAGAAAGAACACGCATTTTCTATGTGGTTGGACAGAAAGCCATGCTGGTAGGGGGCGCAGAGGTTGATGGTTAAACGAATACGAAGGGGGAGGCAGGAAGACTGAGGAGGGGGCAAAGAAGATCAGAGAAGGGAGACGCAGAGAGTGAGAGATCCGGGAGGAAGAGAGGATGAGGAGAAGGTGGGGAAAAAGACACATGAAAAGTGGGGATTGAAAGAAGTGTGGGTTAAAATGAAAGAGCAAGGGCAGTGGGTGGGGGGCAACTATAGAGGAAAGGAGGAAGGGGCTGGGAGAAAGAGGCCAGGGACTGCGCAAAAGAGAGTGCACAATTCGCATGCTGTCAAAGGCACACATACGTGCCGTCTCCCATCAGTAGGGTGCAGCTCCCCACAAGAACCCCAGTGAACCCCTGGATGAGTAACCCAGCAACAGCATCAGCTAAAATGTGTCCAGTCGCTCTCAAGGACCGAGAGGTGGCTTCCTAGAAGGTGGCTCCCTTTTTCAGGAAGCAAAAGGGTGCCCCCTGCTCTTCCGGGTCAGCCACTCTCTGCAGTGGGATTCAACAGCTTCTCCAGAGAACCAATCTGCCCTTCTAAAGTCTACAGGTGCAAACCAAAGAGGAAACCCATGGCCAGATGGCACCGCTAGCAAATATGGCACGCAAGTCACCGCTAGGATCAGGCATTTCGGGAGTTAGACATTTGGAATGTTTTTTCCCCCTTGTTTTTAAAATGATTCCCTCCCCCATTCCTTCCACTGGCACCCACTTCCCACCATTCCCCTTAATATCTTTTTTTTTGACCACATCAAAAGGGATTTAGAAATGCATTTTCATGATCAGGGAGGTTTTGTTGCATTCAGCGTATGTTTTGCAAAGAAACAGAAATGGAGCGTAATCGCCTCAATTGCAGAAATGCATTCACAGTTCGTGCAATCCAAACTAGGGCCTCATTCGTGGAACCTTGAGCGCGTTGTAAAGTGACTTTTGCACTGGTGCAAAGGCAGTGCAAAGTCACTGTGCGCTGCAAAAATACACTTTGCACCGCTCTGTGAATCAGGGTGTGTGTTGACAATGCAAAGTGACTTTGCACCACTGCAAAGTCACTTGGCAGCGCTCTAAAAGTTCCATTAATTAGGCCCTGAAGCTAAAATGGCATTACACCTACCTTTCACTAGTGCAAGTGAAATTAGCACTGTGGCAAAATTGCCTTCGTGCAGGAAAAAAATAACTTTTAATGAACTTTTGCACCGGGGAAACGATACAGGCTGGGGAGAGCATTGCCCCGGGGTGTGATACGGGCTGGGGAGAACATTGCCCCGGGGTGTGATACGGGCTGGGGAGAGCATTGCCCGGGGTGTGATACGGGCAGGGGAGAGAATTGCCCCGGGGTGTGCTACGGGCTGGGGAGAGCATTGCCCCGGGGTGTGATACGGGCTGGGGAGAGCATTGCCCTGGAATGTGAAACGGGCTGGGGGGAGCATTGCCCGGGGTGTGAAACGGGGCTGGGGGGAGCATTGCCCGGGGTGTGATACGGGCTGGGGAGAGCATTGCCCGGGGTGTGATATGGGCTGGAGAGAGCATTCCCGGGGTGTGATACGGGCTGGGGAGAGCATTGCCCCGGGGTGTGATATGGACTGGGGAGAGCATTACCCCGGGGTGTGGTACGGGCTGGGGAGAGCATTGTCCCGGGGTATGATACGGGCTGGGGAGAGCATTGCCCCGGGGTGTGATACAGGCTGGGGAGAACATTGCCCCGGGGTGTGATACGGGCTAGGGAGAGCATTGCCTGGGGTGTGATACGAGCAGGGGAGAGAATTGCCCCGGGGTGTGCTACGGGCTAGGGAGAGCATTGCCCCGGGGTGTGATACGGGCTGGGGAGAGCATTGCCCGGGGTGTGATACGGGCTGGGGAGAGCATTGCCCGGGGTGTGATACGGGCTGGGGAGAGCATTGCCCGGGGTGTGATACGGGCTGGGGAGAGCATTGCCCCGGGGTGTGATACGGGCTGGGGAGAGCATTGCCCAGGGTATGATACGGGCTGGGGAGAGGATTGCCCCGGGGTGTGATACGGGCTAAGGAGAGCATTGCCCCGGGGTGTTTTACGGGCTGGGGAGAGCATTGTCCCGGGGTATGATACGGGTTGGGGAGAGCATTGCCCCGGGGGTGTGAGTGCATTGAAAGAAGATATGTTTTGTACAAGGGAAAGTTTGGCCCTAATGCTGGTGGCATTTGCACTGGTGCAAAGCGCCTGTAATTACCCCCCCGAAATGTTCCCCGTTTTTTAAAGCATGTCCTTTCTTAGTGTGTCAGACGGGTCTTTTTCTTTTGAGAATGTGATGTTTTCCTCCACGACCCACAGGAAGTTACCTGGCTGCAGGAAGCCTGATTGACTCCTTCTCCATGTGGATTTGGTTGTCCCAACCTGGCAAGATTGATCCTTGAACATACCCTGTCTAATGTTTGTGCCCTCTGTCCATCTGGGCTTTGATGTCTGCCATTTGGATGGATTGCCACTCAAGAAGTCAAGCAAGTTAAGGCCTTCTCCTATGTCACCAGATGGGGGCGTTGTAGCCTGTGATGTTCCTTCTGAGAGGCTACGTTGATATGGATGTGTTAGAAGATACCGCCCACATTTCCAATTCTCCCATGCGAAGCACTGTAGACCTGCTGGGGGGCAGGCTGTGATATGGAGTTTGATGGCAGTTGGATCTCTTGGAACTTAAGGGGGTTTGCCGCTGTGACCACTGAACCTCTGTTAATCACTGTGTCTGCCTGGGGGTTACCAGGGCAAGCACACAGGAATTCCCATGCTAGGGCAGGCAGGGAGCAAGCATGCACGCGCTGAGAGCCCTACCTGTTCTGTCGAATCTGCACGCATCTCCACCAATGTGCTGTAGGCAGTCAAGATTGGCAAGAGAAGGACCCAATCCCTGCTGCTTCCACTTCTACGCTGCCACTTTGGGACCTGGAGGCATTGGTGGGGCGAGAAGTGGAGCCGGGGAGAATGGCATGCGTAGCTCGCGTGCTGCTCTCCCCAGCCATTCCCCACTCAGTGAGGTTCAATGCCTGAGGATACTGCCCCTGGACCTCCAAGATAAGACGGTCAGTGGTGAGAATGGAGACCAGCAGTCCAATGTCACAAGAGGCCTCTTGGAACATTAACCTGCATTCATGGCTCACGGAACAGCTCTACTACTCCTCCATTGAGTAGAACTGCTGATATATTAGACACATCCGTTGGCATAGCGACCACAACCTCTGCGATATTGTTTACATTTTCTGGCAACTTGGGCACAAAGCATTATCATTTTGAGCATCACTCAAACAAGAGTGGTGCTGCCCAAGCATATTTGACAGCCCTAATACTATACACTTTTCAGCACCCTGGAGAATCTAAACGCTCCCTTGCACATCATGACGTCATGCTGGCATATAATACTGTGGTCCCAATTCACTTGGGATTTGGTTTTCATGTCCAGAAAATGGATAGCTGTAGACCACAGATTCCAAGAGTTACCAGTCATCCCTGCACATGTTATCTTGACCACAGATTCCAATAGTTACCAGTCATCTCTGCACATGTTCTCTTGGCCACAGATTCCAACAGTTACCAGTCATCCCTGCACATGTTCTCTTGGCCACAGATTCCAACAGTTACCACTCATCCCTGCACATGTTATCTCGACCACAGATTCCAAGAGTTACCAGTCATCCCTGCACATGTTCTCTTGTCTCGTCATATTCCGATGCCGCAAAGTGAGCAAGTCAAGGGCGGATTTAAGAGTGTAGCGTCTCATGGATGTCCACGTGCCTGTAACCTTTTTCCCTCTCTCTTGAGGCAACCACAGACCTCGTTCCCTGTACATTTCTGATGATTCTGCTGCTTTTTGTGTCTGGCCAGTGTGTGGAATCAGCGGCAGAGGATTCTTAAGTGCTTGTAGCTTAGATGTTCTAGCTACATACACCGAATGGAGCAGTGGACCTTGCTCTCTCTCTGATCAATGGAAGTCAATATTTCAGACAGTGATAAATGTTTTTGGAAGAGTGGACTGATTGGAAATAATGCCCACCACTCTTCAGATAGGCATGGTCTCCTGTGCTTCAGAATTCGCCCCAAGGTTTCACAAAGTGAGGGTGCAGCCAATAGGTTTCCCCGTATGCCAAGGGAATTAATGCTTTGGGGTTCACAGCCAGCCCCAGCGCTTACCCAGCTACAATACCCAGATTCCACACCCTCTATGAAAGAGCCATACATGGGGAGGAGGGAGTATGATAGTGTGGGTTGTTGGGAAAGGTTGTGGCGAGTAGTTTGATAGTGTTGGAGTGCAACAGCAGGCACAATTAGTAACATCAGCAGAGAACGTGGCAGTAATAACAAGGAGGATATGGCAGTAATAACAAAGGAGGAGGTGGTAGTATCAGAGCAGCTGGTGACATAACATCAGAGAAGGAGGTGACATAACATCAGAGGTGGAGGTGACAGTAATAACAAGGAGGAGGCGGTTATATCAGAGGAGGTGGAAGTAACATCAAAGAAGGAGGTGGCATAACATCACAGAAGGAGGTTACATAACATCAGAGAAGGAGGTGACATAACATCAGAGGTGGAGGTGACATAACATCAGAGGTGGAGGTGACAGTAATAACAAGGAGGAGGCGGTTATATCAGAGGAGGTGGCATAACATCAGAGAAGGAGGTGACAGTAACGTGAAAGGATAAGGTGACAGTAAAAACAAGAAAGAGGTGGTGCTAACGGGGAAAGGTGGGAGTAATATCAGAGGATAGGACAGTAACAGCAGAGGAGGAGGAGACAGTAACATCAGAGGAAGCGGTGCCATAAGAGGTGCCAGTGACAGTGATAACAATGACAGGAAAGTAATAACAAGGGAGGAGGTGGTAATATCAGAGGAGCTGGAGACATAACATCAAAGAAGGAGTTGACAGTAACGTCAGAGCAGAAGGTGATAGAAATAACAACGAAGAGCTGGTCTTATCAGAGGAAAATATGGAAGTAGTATCAGAGGAGGAGGTGCCATCAGATGTGGAGGTGACAGTAATAACAAAGAAGATAGGAAAGTAATAACAAAGGAGGAGGTGGTAATATCAGAGGAGCTGGTGACATAACAGAGAAGGAGGTGACAGTAACGTGAGAGGAGAAGGTGATAGAAATAATAACGAAGAGCTGGTCTTATCAGAGGAAAGTATGGAAGTAATATCAGAGGAGGAGGTGACAGTAATAATGGAGGAGGTGATCACAAAAGAGGAAGGGGTTGAGGCACTCTAAGTACCAAAATCTGTGGAGAGGAAGGACGAGAATCCCTTAGCTAGAAGGATCTGGAAGGTATGAGTAGGCCGGGATGGCCCAAGGCAGGTGGAGGAGGTAGGAGCAACAGGACAGCACATAAGGAGTAGTCAGGACAGTGTAGAGGGGACCCTGAGACCTGAGGAAAAAAGGAGCCCAGGCTTGAGGAAGGAAGAAGTGTCAACAGAGAACAGCAATTACTTTTGGACCACCCTCACCCCAATGGAGATATGGTGGCTGTATCCACAGCTGGTTAGAAAGGAGACAGAGACTGTTCACCCTCAACCAAAGAGGTCAGAGGAAAAGGTGTGGAGACTCCTGGGAAACCTGCAATAGCACCAGGACACTGGGACGGGCGAGCAGACCTCACTGCCAGAGTGAGAGACATGCTCTTGGGTTAGTTATTGAACGGTACATCAATAAAGAACTGTGACCAATTCTTCCCATGTTCAGTGCTTTTTGCATTCTGGACAGGCCTCCAGACAGTACCCACGTGGGGGGGCAAGGGAAAGGATTGGCAAGACTTGCAGGATGGGTTGAGTTAAAAGACGGACTGGAGTGCAAGGCTGAAACAGACAGAGACTGGCAGGAGTAAAGCTGGAGTCGGCAGTAGAGTCAAGGGCGCCATGGAAAAGGCAAAGCAATTGATTTATTTCATTTATTTCTAGCTCTTGTAGAGATCTACACGCCCTTGGGCCTCAGAGAGCGAAGAAGCCAAGAATGATCCAACGCTAGAGCATAACCGGACAGGCTATCCTGTGACCTGCCTGGAGTCTTGTGGGAGATCAGTACTCATAGAGTTACCCAGACTCCCTATGGGTAAAGTGAGATGACGCATTCATGTTCTGTGTGGGAAGAGCTATACAGCAACTTTACCGCACTGGCCCACTTCAAGTGGAATCAAGCAATGCCATTGGAATGGATTAACACACAGTCACAGGAATACAGACAGAAACACTGCAGAAGCAGAGTGACACAGGAAAGAAAAGCAGACATGGGAGCGCTAATGGGAAGAACTGGACTGGATTACTGGACTAGACACAGGGGCCCTAAAACAAGGACTGGTAACACACAGTCACAGGAATATAGACAGAAACACTCCAGATGCAGAGTGACACAAGAAAGAAAAGCATAGATTGGAGCACTAATGGGAAGAACTGGACTGGATTCCTGTACTGGACCTCAGACATAGGGGCCTGAAAACAAAGACTGGTAACACACAGTCACAGGAATACAGACAGAAACACTCCAGAAGCAGAGTCACACAGGAAAGAAAAGCATAGATTGGAGCGCTAATGTTAAGAACTGGACTGGATTACTGGACTGGACCTCAGAAACAGGGGCCTGAAAACAAGGACTGGTAACACACAGTCACAGGAATACAGACAGAAACACTCCAGAAACAAGTGACACAGGAAAGAAAAGCAGACATGAGAGCACTAGTGGGAAGAACTGGACTGGAGTACTGGACTGAACCTCAGACACAGGGGCCTGAAAACAAGGACTGGTAACACACGGTCACAGGAATACAGACAAAAACACTCCAGAAGCAGAGTGACACAGGAAAGAAAAGCAGACATGAGAGTGCTAATGGGAAGAACTGGACTGGATTCCTGGACTGGACCTCAGACACAGGGGCCTGAAAACATGGACTGGTAACACACAATCACAGGAATACAGACAGAAACACTCCAGAAACAAGTGACACAGGAAAGAAAAGCAGACATGAGAGCGCTAATGGAAAGAACTGGACTGGAGTACTGGACTGGACCTCAGACACAGGGGCTTGAAAACAAGGACTGGTAACACACAGTCACAGGAATACAGACAGAAACACTCAAGAAGCAGAGTAACACAGTAAAGAAAAGCAGACATTAGAGTGCTAATGGGATTAACTGGACTGGATTCCTGGACTGTACCTCAGACATAGGGGCCTGAAAACAAGGACTGGTAACACACAGTCACAGGAATACAGACAGAAACACTCCAGAAGCAGAGAGACATAGCATACATGGGAGCGCTAATGGGAAGAACTGGGCTGGATTACTGGACTGGACCTCAGGCACAGGGGACTGAAACAAGGACTGGTAACACACAGTCACAGGAATACAGACAGAAACACTCCAGATGCAGAGTGAAACAGGAAAGAAAAGCAGACATGAGAGCGCTAATGGGAAGAACTGGACTGGAATTCTGGACTGGACCTCATACACAAGGGCTTGACAACAAGGACTGGTAACACACAGTCACAGGAATAAAGACAGAAACACTCCAGATGCAGAGTGACACAGGACAGAAAAGCAGACATGAGAGCGCTAATGGAAAGAACTGGACTGGATTCCTGGACTGGACCTCAGACACAGGGGCCTGAAAACAAGGACTGGTAACACACAGTCACAGGAATACAGACAGAAACACTCCAGAAGCAGAGTGACACAGGAAAGAAAAGCAGACGTGGGAGCGCTAATGGGAAGATCTGGACTGGGTTTCTAGACTGGACCTCAGACACAGGGGCCTGAAAACACGGACTGGTAACACACAGTGAAAGGAATCCAGACAGAAACACTCCAGAAGCAGAGTGACACAGGAAATACAAGCATATATGGGAGGGCTAATGGGAAAAAACTGATCTGGATTACTGGACTGGACCTCAGGCACAGGGGCCTGAAAACAAGGACTGGTAACACAGAGCAAAGGAATGCACTAGTGATATAGAGAAGACCTTTAGAGAACATGGAAAGATGAATGAGCCAGGAATTCTTTGAAAGTGAGGAAGTACAGGGGCAGAAACAGTAACTGGAACTAACTGGCATAGGAAAGCTGAAGATTTGATACTGGACCTCTGAGGGACTTTTGCACACTGCAAGTGCACGGAAACCAGGAGGCAGTACTCAGAAGAAGCTGCAGAAATCTGAGGAAAACCAGGCGTGGAGCAGGAGCTGGCTCAGCTGAGCAATGTGGCTGTGCGCAACAGGAATTGAAGGAAAGTGTGCAGAGGACCGGCACACAACCAAGCAGGCAAGGGGGTGTATAGGGAAGCTGCACACACACAAAGCAACACAAAAATAGCTGTACAGAGGAACTGCACACAAGCTCAAGCAGAAGCAAAGCCGCAGAGCAGGGAACTGGCTGCTAAGTGTGGCTCAGAGCCACAAAGGTTCACAGGTGTAAACCCTCCAGCTTCAGCTGGACCCTCTGACCCTCCAGTATGGATGGGAGTGACAGGCATCCCTTCAGCGGTAACCCTGGGAGATAAGCAGTGCGTCTTGGACGTGATCCTTGAAAACACACAGCATTACATGAGCAGCGCGTGCACTATTGGCTGTAATGCTGCCCCTTTAAGGGCTGCACGCAGGCTGCAGAGTGACGTTGCACACCGCCGCGTGCATTATAAATAAAGGGGGTGTTTCCCAGCCGCGCAGAGCGACCGCGGAGCCTGAACTGTGAAGACGTGTCCTGTGGCAGTCTGTAGCGGGAGGGGTCTCACGGGCAGCAGTGTGCACCACAGCAGTGGCGACGAGGTAGGTGCCAAGAGGTCTCCGATTTGCATGCGTCCTGAATGGAGGCAGGGGTGCGCCCCAGCAAGACTGAAGAGATCTGTGCAGTCGAACGTGGCAGAGGAGCCAGACGTGGGGGGGTACCCAACGAGAGAGAGGGTCAGCCTCCACCAACTCGTGTCTTAAGTGTGGTTATGACATTCCCCATCCAGCAGAATTCCCCACGATTGGAAAGACCTGTGGCAGGTGTGGTGGACCTGAACACTATGCGAGGATGTGCAGGGCCACTGCTCCACTGGTGGTCTCCAGAGGCCCAGTACCGGATGGCTTCTTCCAGCAACAGCGACCTTCGGACGTCGCCCAACTTGATCAGGCGGAGGACAATGCAGCGATCGATGAGGAAGAGGAGGATGAAGAAGAAAATGTGTTCTTCGTATCCAGCTTTGGCGTATTGAAGGTGAAGAAAAGGAGGCAGCCTCGATGTCTGGTGAGGGTGAACAAGTCATCAATCCCTGTATTGGTGGATACAGGGGCCTCAGTCAATGTGATGGCTCGTGAACACTATGACGCCATGGCATGCCCTCCTGCCCTGACCAAGCTGAAGGCACGCATCTTTACCTTTTGAGGAGCAGCCCCAATACAGCTGGATGGTGCATTCATTGCCGATGTTGTGCATGGTGGGTAAGCTATAAGAGCCCAATTCTATGTGACACCAGTCAGCAGCAACACACTGCTGAACTGTGCGGCGGCAGAAGCACTGGGCATAGTGTCATTTGCATACTCCGTATACGTGGATGATATTCAGACCCTCCTGGAGAAACACACAGCCCTGTTTAAAGGCATTGGACAAATGGTTGGGGACCCGATCAAACTGCACATAGACGACTCGGTGCAGCCCATTGCTTTGAAGCATAGACGGGTCCCTTTCCACCTAAGAGATCTGGTGGACAAAGAGCTCGACAATCTGGTTAAGTTGGACATCATAGAAAAGGTTGAAGGCCCCACACCATGGGTGTCCCCAATTGTTGTGGCTCGAAAACCAAAACAACCAAACTCAGTTCGCACATGCGTCGACATGCGCCTGCCCAACAAGGCCATCAAGAGGGAGCGACACCTCACCCCCACGATCGATGATATCATCACTGAACTGCAAGGTGGCCAGTTCTTTTCAAAGCTAGACCTAAGGGCCGGATACCATCAGGTGGTACTTCACCCCGTAACAAGGTACATTACAACATTTACCACACACAAGGGCCTCTACAGGAATACCTCTGCAGCGGAGGTATTCTGGAACATCATTCGGGGGGCGCTGGCAGACCTGGAGGGCGTTTTGAATATTAGTGATGACATTCAGTGTTCGCCAAATCCGCATCTGACCATCTCGAGAAGCTAGCCACGACATTTGAGCGCCTACGATCTCTGGGCCTGACATTACACAGAGAGAAGTGTGAATTCCTCTGTACGACCATCGAATTCTTTGGTTTTGTATTCTGAGCGGGTGGAGTGTCGCCTGACCCGCGCAAGGTAAAGGACATTGTGGAGGCCAGGGCCCCTGAAAACGTCATGGAGGTGAGAAGCTTCTTGGGGATGGTCACATTTTGCGGCTGTTTCATCCGCAATCTGGCAGCAAGCTCTGAGCCGCTCAGGGCCCTCACAAAGAAAGACATGGCCTGGCAATGGGGCCCTCTCGAGCAGGTGGCTTTTGAGGACATCAAGGGTGCCTTCACGGCTGAAGACATCATGGCCTTCTTTGACCCCTCACTCGAATCTGAAATTGTGGTGGATGCAAGACTGTTTGGCCTGGGGCAGTGCTGACACAGATAGGGGCCAACTAGGAAGTCTGTCCCATCGTCTATGCCAGCAAGGCGCTCCCAGAGACTGAACAAAGATACTCCAAGATCGAACGGGAGGCCCTTGCCATCCTGTGGGGCTGCCGCCATTTTCGATTGTACAATCTGGGACGACGCGTGACAGTGGTCACGGACCACAAACCTCTGCTGCCCATCCTGGCGGGGTCGTCGTCAAAGCCACCAGCCAGAATAGAAAGGTGGATGCTGGCCCTGTTAGAGTATGGCGTATCACTAATCTATCGCCCTGGGAGTAACAACGCAGAAGACTATCTATCGAGACACCCATGAGAGGGCACTGGTGGCGTGCCATCCACGTGCGTAGAGGAGGCGGATGAGCATGTACGGCTCGTGGTGGAGGCCGCAATCCCCAACTCGGTGCCCATACTGGTCCTGAAACAAGCTTCTGGAGAGGACGACTGTTTCAGAATTCTCAAGTCTGCCATTCAACAGGACTCATGGCGCTTGGTAATTGACGCGCTGGCAGCTAGGACGCAGGAGCCAAGTCCACCTTGGAACATTTGTGAAGAGTCAGGGGAGAGCTGACATTCTCTAATTACAGACTCCTGCTTGAGGGGTGACTGCATCGTCATTCCTCAAAGTCAGACACAGCAAATGATAGTACTGGCACATCAAGGCCATCAAGCTGCAGCTAAAACAAAGCCCCGTCTACGCCAGAAGGTCTGGTTCCCCGACCTAGAAAGAAGGATGGAGGAATTCGTGGCATTCTGTGTGTGGTGACAGGTGGCATCCCCTGCCCAGAGAGAGCCGGGGATCGAAACCATGCCAAGGGGGACCAAACCGTGGGAGGTCATCCATGTGGACTTTGGTTCCATGTCAAGGGGCACCCACTTCTTGGTAGTGGTTGATGAGTGGTCCCTCTACCCAGAGGAGGAGTTTGTTGAATCGGTGGCCTTCGACAAGGTGGCTGTGGCCATTGAAAAGATCTTTGCCACACAGGTCTATCCACGGTGCTCTGCTCCGATAATAGATCACCATTTCAAGGGAGGAATACGGCCTACATCATTGCAAGGTAACATCGCTGTGGCCCAGGGCTAATGGGGAGGCCGAAAGAATTATGCCAACGCTCAATAAAGTCTTTCACATTGCCCAAGTGAAAGGGAAGTGCCTCGAAAGGGCACTGTACAAGTTCCTTAGAGGATATTGCAACACTCCCCATACATCCACGGAAGTGGCCCCAGCCGTGGCCATGTTCCAGCGGTGCCCCCGAGACTTACTACCAGAGCTAGGTGAGCGAGAGCCCGCTGTAATCAACAATGAAGAGGTGGAGTGGGAGCGCCGTGAACGGACAGCAACCGAGAACATTCGGAGAGGACTGAAGCCGCAGAGGCTGGTGCCCCAAGACGAGGTACTGGTACGGAACCGGCATCTTCAAGGAAAACTATCACTAATTTATGAGTCAGCACCGCTGGACGTGGTGGGGGTAAAGGGGTTGATGGTGACCGCCTCTGACGGAAGCATCTCGGTGACACGCAATGTAAGTTTCTTTAAGCACTTGGGAGAGCCAAGGACTGAGGCACGGACTGATCCTGCACCCAGCGGGCCCGCCATTGAGGTTCCTGATGAAGGGGGTGGTTCGCCTGGATTTCCTGGATCACCGGCGCCGGAGTCGGGTGGAGAAGGAGCTTCGAGCGGGGACAGTGGCAGAAGGAACCCCCAGAGGACTTGATGAGGGGAACCTGCCCATCTCACAGACTTTGTGTTGGAGTGATATTGTGAGTGGGAGCCTTGAATATTTCCTGGAACCGGGTGGCTGTCATTAAAGGGGCTCTGGGTTTGTTGTGTGCAGTGATTGTAGTTATTAGAATGTTTAAGTATCCTCTGTTCATTGTTTTGATATGAAACAGGAGGAGTGTGATGATGCCTCTTTCATGCTGCATGCACGCGGTGGAGTGATGTTGCACTCTGCTGCATGCAGTATAAATAAAGGGGGCATTTCCTGGCTGTGCAGAGCGACCGGGGAGCCCGAACTGTGAAGACGTGTCCTGTGGCAGTCTGTAGCTGGAGGGGGCTCACGGGAAGCAGTGTGCACCACAACATTGGCCAGCCACAAGCACTAGATCCAGCGCTAGACTGGAGGATGCTCGCTCCGAAGGACCTGCTAGAGAGTCCTTTGATACCCACTGGGCGGTATAGAAGAGACCTTAAATGCAGGTCCTGAAATGGCATGGGCTGCGATAATCTGACCCCCGACTGCAAGCAAGGCCGTCTGCTGAGGAGTGTGGTCCCAGGGAAGAGGGGATGCCTGCTGCCCTGCACCCCACTGCCCTACTCTTATAAGAGAGGACTTCTTGGCATTATTGGTGGTGTTGAGGATAGCGCAGGGGCAATGCGCTGGTCTTGGAAGCAAGACCACACAGAGCAACAGAGGGTCGAATCACGGATCCATGCGTAGAAACTGTATTAGGTGCAGCGTGTTATGAAAAGCCAATTAAATAAATAAGTACTGAGGGACCTGCCAGAACTACCTCAGTTGATGCGGAAGCCTTGGTATGGTTGGTTACTTATAATGCTCTTAATACCCAGAGGTTTCTAAGCGCGGACCCGGGGATTGAACCTGTGTTGCTCCATGTAGTCTTGCTTCCAAGGCGAGCAGGTTGCCCCTGAGCCATCCTCCCGAGACCTCCTTTCTGTGAAAGGCTAGTAGAGATTTCACCTCTTGACAGACCCTGCGCCATTGTGGCAGGTTGTTCATTGGAAGAAGAGCAGGTGAGCTTGCTCTCAGCAGCTGAAGGTAGACTCTGCAAACTCCCCTCCTCTTCTGAGGAGTCTGAAATGCAGGACTGACCCTCGCTGTGTAAGAGATGAGAGGGTCGGAAAAGTCAGATCACTCTAAAAGAGACATAAACTACCCTACAGCGTGCAAAGAGACGACGACATCATGGCTAGGTGCCTACCAGATGATCTCAGTTTCATTAAACCCATTCACCTTGTAGTGCAACACATAGTTTTGCCTGACTCTGCTTTTTTCTGGAGATGGAAAGATGTTTAGGGCAGTTACTTGTAGATTAGGTCTCCCGTGAGAGGATTAGGGTGGTCTCTGGTAGTACCCTAGATGTACTGAGAGTTTGAGTGCTAAAAGCACCAGATCACAACCAACCATACACTGTCGGGACTGGCACTTAAGGGACGGCAGCTGATCTGTCACTACTGAGTGAAAAATACAGTGAGCTCCGACTATCATCTGATTGGCTCATAAGCTCTTAAAGTGGCTTATGGCAGGGAAGTGACAGAATCCAAGTTGCTCAGGTGGTCCAATCCATGGCAGCGGCTGGACAGCACTGTTGAGCGTAGGGCTGGGACCTTTCATGGGGATTATAAAAAGCTTCTCTCATCAGCATAGGGCAACACACCTGTGACGGGATAGTACCTACAGTGACCTACTCTGTGCTATTTGGTGGGAGGCGCTGTACTTAATTTGTCTTTCTAACTAGTTTTCTGACTCGTTTATCTTGATGAGCCCTTGTGCGAGACCTCCTCAGGGTTACAATGGTGTGATGTGCTCTTGAGACCCCTTTGGTGTTTAAAAGGTTCTAAAGATACCTGTTTCCCTGTAGAAATCTCCTTGGATGGGCTGCTGTGTGTTTCCATGGCACTGCAGCCTGGAAACTCCAGCTGAATTCAACAGATAAGCCTTGTTCTCTTTGTGAGAAAGGAAACAGATTGATTCGTTTATGGTCATGCCTCTGCCTTCCGCAGAATGCGAGGGAGAGTGTAGCCTGTGGCCCCCTGGGGCCTGGCTAGTAGGGGCTACATGGCAGGGGCTACATGCTTGTCTCCTAAGGGAAGACCTAGAAATAAAGGCACAGACACCAGCGTAATGAAAGCATTTTATTTAATGTGCAATTTGTTTCTTTATTTATGTGTGTGCTGTGTGTATGTGTGTGATTTGGACTAAACCATTCTGCCCACTGTAGAGGAGCAGCCAAATGACCCTGCACGGAGTCCTGCCCCTCTACTACCTGTATGTTGGAAGCCTGAAACTGCACCAGGCTTGACACCTGTAGTTGTGACCACACCGCGACAAGTGTTCGAGAAAAGGTATCCATTAAGAAAGCCATACCAGATGTATGCCCGAATAGAGGACAAACTCTTGGAAGAGGTCCGGAAGGAATAGGAAAATGAGAGAAAGAGAACCTAGTGACGTCACAACAAGTGAGAGCGACGCACTAAGAAGATAAGAAGAAGAAGACGTATGGACCTTATAGTAACGTATGACAAAATAAGAAATTGAGTGAACGTTCCTATGTGGAAAAGAAGATTGCATGTGTGTGTGTTTGTGATGCACTAAAGAAATTGCAAACCGTTCAATTAATGTACAGACGCAGTGATCCTAGAAGCTGGCTATACATAGTGGATAGATTGCAGGCAAAGCCGTGATTGTATAGTGTCTCAACATATGTGTTATAACATTTTGTTCAGACCCACAGAAAACGAAGGGTCGAGAACTGTGTGTCGCAGCAAAGAATTAGCTGGAGATCGCAGACTCGCAAAGTGTGGGGTGAAATATAGCCCCTGAAGGTCAGAAATAAAGAGGCCAGAGTGATTTGTAAATGCTCATTGAAATCTAAGGCCAGCACAAAAATGGTGATGTCAGACATTAAGCCTATTGAACCATAAACAGGCCTAAGGAAAGAAAGTGGATGAATTTCAAAAGTGGGAAGATATGTGCAATGCATTCCAGCAAGGAAAAGAAGGACATCTGGCTGATAATGCCATTTTACACAATCCATGTAGAGTTGCATATATACTTAAAGAGACTGCAGTGCGTACATTATCTTCAATTTAATACCAGATTGTGCTCCAGCCAGCTAAAGTGAAACCAAGCTTCTTGCATTTATAAGAAATAAAAGAATGCCCTTGTTGTTTTACTCATCCAAATGACAGTATGCTAAGAGAAATGCTCACTAGACTTTCAAAGTTTGAACATGGTTTCCTCATGAATAGGAATGACTACCCCCTTCCTCAAACTGAATGCAGTGGAGATAGTTCCCCTCCCCCTTAAACCGAGCATAGATAACTTGGTGGGGGGATCTATGCCTTCAAATGTTCAGAAAACTAGAATTATAGTGCTTCACAGCAAAGCGCTGTAAAAACCAATTTATGTTTATACGGTCAGAATGTTTTAAATAATGGAAGGCATGTTAAGTAGTACATGATAAGTATATTGTACTAGAAAACTAGGTTTGAAACAGACCTGGTGTCAAGATATGAACACAAATAGGGTAGTCCACCATTTTGTGATAGGTTAGGCATTTTGTAATGTGGGCAGCCATCTAAAATGGATTCTGTGCATTTAAATTGTGAATTTATTTGAAAACCTGCTAAAAGGATAAATTAATCATCTCATGATAGTTCAGTAAGAGTTGAGTGGCCAAGAACATGGTATCTGGGTTTCTTATCTCTAATCTTGACAGTATACTGTGTGGGAGCGAGGTAACAGACAAGGGAGGAATGTGGATGACGCATTCAGCTGGTTCAATTAGCAAAGAGGATACAGATGATGCCCATATTTGGGTCTCTGGGACAGAAAACCATGATGCAGTTGCTAAAATTGTCCCAGGACTAATGTCAGTAATGTTCCCTTTTAAAGGCCGTATACAGCATACATAATCTTAATCAGTAACAGATGTAGAGAGGCCTTGGGAGCTTTTTGTGAAATGGCAGCCCGGTCAGCCAACCCTAGAGAGGGAAGGGGCTTGTCTTGGAGTGCCTGAACTGATGAAAGTGATCTGCATCACAGATAAGGAACTGATCCAAACAAGAATTGCATATAAGGCTGTGTAAAACTTAGCAATTTGAGCAGAGTTACTGAGATGTCCAAGATCTATGAAGTGTACCTGTCTGCTGGTGAAAAAAAGCCTGGTGTCTTCTTGAACCAAGCCTGAGTGTCCTGTTTGTTCCAGAGTCTCCTTTTTGCCCCAGAAGATGCCAAGGCCCAGCAGATGGGTGTTTTGGGACCCTCAATACACAAATGTAACTGCCCTATACATATGGACAATCCAGAAGTTATACTCGTGTATTTTGAAACTATGAAGTTAAAAAGAAACTTAGTACATATGGATAAGGCCCAGGTGCCTTATAAGATGTCATGTAATCTACATTGATTGGTCGTTTAAAAAGCCATGGCTGGCCGGGTACATGAGCCGGTCATTTCGCAAAACATAAAGGGGCCTGGTTGTCAACTATCAGTTAGGGCCATTACTTAAAATTATAGAAGGAAATACACTGCTTAGAGTGAAACGACGGTGGGGACAGATAAGGCCATGCCTGTTCTTTCAGCAGAAGTTACTAGAGGTCACAATTTCCATAAAAAGTCCATTAGAGTTTCTCACAGGCTTTGATGGGGGAGGCGAACATAAACATGAGCCAGGCTCTGGCTGTCACATGCTTAAGGGAAAATTAAACTGAAAGCAAATAAAAAAAAAACTGGAGTTGAAATGAATGGAAAACTACATATTATTGCATAAAAAGGGCAGCATATATGCCACGACGGTCATTCCAGACTTTTATTAAAGGTGACAGTCACCCCCTTGTTACCATGATAAAACGATTTTGTGTGATAAACATAACTAAAGTTATTAATGAAAATATGATCCTTCCCTTGATTCTGAGAGATTTGAAAATTGGTGTGAGGGAAATAACATAAAAATTATAAAGCGCCATATTTTTCACTGATATGGCTCCTGAGTAAATGAAGAAAAAACATATTTCTGCATAGGAAGGGCGTGCCGACTTCAGATTAGCCTCATCTAATTTACCTTAAAATGTAATCCTTAAAAATATATTCATACATGTAGATATTTAAAAAATTAGGGTACTTGCCATGTCGATAGATTTTTAGAGTTTTGAACATGCTGAGCCCACTGTCAAATTGGGATGATGAGGCTTGCTCCTACCACAGCTGTCCTGACTCACTCCCCCGATCTCCTTGTCCTATTAGAACACAGGCGGGAGGTGGGTAGAGAAAATCAGCCAATCCCTTTTGTGGGAGTGGGAACCACGACACGTTTGTAATGTCATTTGCACAATAAGTAGATCAGTTTACATTAGAATTGGGCTTTTTGTCACTTATTCTATTCTGGGAGGCAACCTGATGCTGAACTCTTGCAAGAAACATCCCAGCAGAGAGGCACAAATCCTGCAGTGGAGACAGGAACCAGAAGACATAGAAGATGACTGGGACCCCTTGGAGGATTTATAGGATACTCTTCATGACTCAACCTTGCTGCCACTAGCAGTGCCCTGCTGTTCCTTGATGCCCATTCTAAGGCCTTTCCTGTAAGTAAAACTATCCCCAAAACCATGGATTGTGTAGGCACTGCACTTTTCAAAGATTGTTCTAGTTATTTCCCTATAACAAAATATCCTGTTTGTCTGTATAGATCCTTAGCATATTTAATTAAGTAAATCAATTAATTCCCCTTTAGAAATCACAGGATGGGTCTTGTTGGCATTCGAAACCAACAAGCTCTTCCCAGTGTGTTTTGAGCCAGTATAGACCTGATGATTTGCCAAAAGAATGAATCCCCAAACCCTGTTTCCACGTGAATGTGTTGGGTGCAAAACTAAATCCCCCCATTGTTACTCTTCATTTTAAATCAGAAGTGTGAAGCCTGGTAGTGCCTTTGCATGTGCAGGGTGCAAAAATGAAATTGCCCCCTGAGATGCTGGAAATGCATTGGAGGGACAGGGCCTCCATGTACTTGCCCTGTAGTACAGTCCTTTTATCATGTGTGTTCTGTGTTATTGCTGTTTGATTTGGTGCACAAACCTTTGGGATACCCCTATGGCACCCATAGGTGGGGGTACAACCCTGTACCCCTTGTGTATGTTTTTGGGCACCTGTGTGTGGCCCACAGAGCAGGCATGGGCTGGTGGCAGCTCCATGCTGAATTTGACTGGTGCTCTGAGTATCCTCCAATTTGGGATACCCAGGCCCTGCCATTGGAATCAGTTGATTCCTGATAGTAGACAAGATGGCCTCTGTGGCCTCATGCATTATATTTCCTGTTACCTTGTTTTACCAAAGTCCTGGGAAGCCCTGACTCTGTCCCTTCCTCCTGACTGGCTGTTGGGTGGAAGCTCCATATATGGTATTGTGGGGAAATCCAGGCCAGAGCCTTCCCAGTGACTGTATGTTGTGGGTACGCCCTTGGGGTGGGACCTGCGTAAATGGAGTGTGTGACCAATATGCACTTCATGTTATAGGTGCCTGGTTTCAATTAATGAGACTGCCCTTCCTGACACTGGTATGAATGCAGTGTGGAGTGCTGAATGGCTGGGTACTTGTCCCAATACACATTCCTTGTTGTGAGTGTCTGGAGGGAGGAGAATGGCCTGAATACACTGTGAGCCTGATTGGCTGCCTGCCTACCTGGATGCCCTTCTGGGTGATTGGTTGCCTGAGTGTGACCCAGCAGAGTGAATGAGAGACCAAACAGTATATCTGGGAACCTCTCACTGATAGAAATCGTTCAGAAGCTAAAGTCAAAACTAATGCTTAATCTTGAAGCCGAGCATGAAGAAGAAGGTTGACTGCTGTTACCTTCAATGCAATCTGAAAGCTGCTGTGTCGCTGAGAAAATTATCCTCCTCCCGAGCTATGAGGGACCATGGTGCACCGCTAACCCCAGGGTAAACCGAATCAGGCTAGTATACCTTCTGGTCAACAACCAGAAGGAGGTCAGAACAAGCCACCCTTTCAGAGAACATTTGGACAATGCTATATCTGTAAGGCTACTGACCATATCAAAGGGGATCCCAGATGCAAGGGTAAACCTGCAGGGATCAGCACAGTCTCCTTAGCCTTCACCCCTGAGGATGAAGTACAGATGGCTAGTGCCCACTTTGAACTCTTTGCTGAAGAACCCTTGGGTCTTCAAGCAACTGTAAACTTAGAGCCTATGGGTCTGGTTAGTCCCCAGAATAGGGTTGTGTATAACTCCCTACCTGTTAACTCTAAGGTGTATTATGTGGACAGTGTTCTTGTCAATGGCCAGGATACTCCTGCCAGGGGAGACACTGGGGCCAGCAGAACAATAGTGGATGAAAGCTTCTTTCAACCTGAGGATGGGGCAAAAGCACCCAAAGGTCCCACTAAGATGTCTGGAGGCCCTGTCCAAATGGTTCCTATTCTACCAGCCCTCATTCAGTGTAACAACATGACAGTGAGGATCCCTGTCAGTGTTCAGGCTGAGGTGCCTGGGAAGGTCCTGTTGGGGAATGACCTGAGAAGTCTAGGAGTAGTGTCACATACCCCCAGGCCTCCCAGTATGGAGACGCAGAACCTAACCAAAATGGCTAAAGAGGCCACCTTAAGGGACCCCTCTAAGCCTGTGGGAACCTCTACTGAGACCCCCACTACAAGCCCTGGTGTTAGTAAGTTGACCTCTAACCCAGGCACATTTCAGGCTAGTACATTAGGGAAATGGGAGCCCCAACCAAGCTCCATCATTGTTCCCCCAATTTCAGAGTCTGTGACTCCCCCTGCTTCTGATGAAGAGGAGGATAGACCTACTGGGCCCCTACCTAGGCCTAAGAGAACTGGTAATTCTCAATGCTGATGGAAAACCAGGAAAGAAAAGTCTAAGGCCAAAAACCTTCAGACTGTTGGACCTTCTACTGAAGACTCCAACTCAAATCCTAGTATTAGGGGGGAAACTCCTAAAGTAGGTAAGGTTAGATCTAAGAGGAAGGGGAAGCAGGTACATTGCCTAACCCCAGCCCCTCCAACCAAGAGGCCTAAGGCCCAACCTGCTCCCACAAGAGAGGTGGTGAGGAACCTTGGAGGCCCCTCTAGATCTAAGGGAATTCTTTATAAGGACCCCTTGAAAAAGCCTAACACAGGTTCAGAAGTTGTAACCACTTTTGAGGGACTGGTCAAACAGGTCCCCTATAACTTTAAAAAGACTGATGTTCCTCAAAGGGTTTGTAGGTCATATAGCTTACAAAGGAAAACCTTTGCTTGGGCCATAGAACATAGGTCAAGGTGTCACCATCAAAATGCTGATGGACTCTCTAGGATGTATGTCATCGACTAGAGGTATGAGTTTCATCCAGGAGTGGATTAAATCCTCCTGTCCCTTAGTCTGGGGTGGGGGGCGGGGGCGAGTGTTAGGGAGAATTCTCTGTTTAGGCTGAATTTCCTAACCTAGTGAGTCCCTCAGCAGCTTTGCTGGAATTTTGGGGTTTATTTTTTTCTCCTGCCAAGAGTGAGACTCTTTTACCCTCACTCTTGGACATGATTTGAGTGTGTTTCTTTGAATCTAGAAGTGTTTAATGGGCTATGGGGTCTTTTACTCCATAGGGCTTCATGTGTTTTTGTGATGTGTGTTACCTCAGTGCAGTGACACAGGGGTGTCATAGTGACCCCCCAGTATAGACTCCATACCCTGGGACTGACTACTGTCTCCCAGGGCATGTAAAGTCACCATTGACTTTACTAGTCTTAAATTCTGAACAGAACCAGTACACACCATCATATTGTGGACGTACTGGCTGGGGCAATTCGATTGCCCCAGGGTCTGTTAGTCGAGGGGGCACGTCTCTGTCCCCCCTGATCGAGTTTTGGCTGGTGGCAGTGGATACTACTTTTTATATTCAACTGCGAATATTTTCCTATGGGATTTCCCATTGTTTTAGGCTACTACCTTTATTTAATTATTTACGGTAGCCTCGAACATACCGTCGGTTTATTTAATTAATATTAATTCTCCGGTTGGTATTTTTTGCCAAAAATTGATTCTAAAATGGCGTTTGTGTTCTCTTCTGTGACTCCAACCCAAGTCGAGCCCTTTGTTCCACTTTTTGGCGGGCTTCTCCACAGAAGCCCTCCAAAGTGGTGCCACTCTGTCTGGGGTGCTTAGGAGGGGTGGAGGGAAATTTAGGCACCCTGGACTGAGTTGCCTAGGCAACTCAAGTCGCACTCCATCCTGATTGGCCCAAGTGGTGAGCCGGCCGGCTCACCACTTAGCATGTTTGAGTGACAGCTAGGCTGAATGAATGGGGGTTTGCTGCATAAAAGCAGGGCTTTGGGGACTGGAACTTCAGAAGTCGCCACAGGACCTAAGAATCTGACGAGGGAGAAGCTG
The DNA here is from genome assembly GCF_040938575.1 of Ambystoma mexicanum. NCBI lineage: Eukaryota > Metazoa > Chordata > Amphibia > Caudata > Ambystomatidae > Ambystoma > Ambystoma mexicanum. The sequence continues at coordinate 31,502,887 of NC_090925.1, read as the reverse complement.
AGCCGACCTGCCACGACACCACCACCGGTGGAGCCCTGCTGGACTGCCTCACCACTTTTCCCAACGACAGAGGAGATCTCCCGCCGGAGAGTCTTCTTCCTTTGACTGGTGGGGATAACCAGTTTCACCGTCTTTTCGCTTTCCCGACGTACCTCGTGGCCGCCTTGCCCGTGCCAAGCACCCCGGCAACCGGGATACCACGTTTCACCACGACCGCGAAACAAAGGTACCACCTTTAACCGGAAAACTCTGCGGCTGGTTTCTGCCCTGGTAGTGCAACGACCTTCATCTTTCCTCCAAGTCGAGATCTTCTCTTCCCCTGGACGACGACGCAACTTGCACCCACTACCAGGAACAACTGCCACCGCTGGAGGATCCTTCCCACTTAAGGTACCGTGTCCCACCTGGCTTCCCTTGCTACCGACTGTACGGGGTAGATTTAGCCCCCGGCTTTCGAACCTGGGTTAGTCTGGGACACCCTGGCTAAACTTTTTTAAGCCTCTCTAAACTCTTTTTGAACCCTCTGCAAGACTTTCTAAGCCTAGTGTAACTGTGTGATCTTGGGCGCATTTGTGCTCTGCTCTCTCTAAGAGTGGGCCCAGCATTTGGACTTTGGTTCACCAGTAACCTTTTGCTCTTCTGCCTTGCTAATAGTGTTCTTGAATCTTAGAGTGGTGTACCTTTCCATATTCTGTCTTTTTCCCCCCCTTTCTCACAAACTTATTGGAGTGCAATCTAGTTAAGCGCTCACCTCTGTATGAAAATAAGTGGTCTTTTACTGTGACTTATCTGATAAGGAAAAAGGGGTGTATCTATTACAATAGTAACTGTGTTTAGAATATTTTACAACAAGAGTGCTGGAGTGTTTCAAACTGTGTGTTTTTAAATAAATAATTATATACGTTGATACCAAAGCTCTGGTCAGTGTTTGCTTGTATTATTGTATCTGAGGGCCTATTGTGTATACTTTGCATACTGCCTAACTCTTCTTGAGGGAAGTCTGACTGCTCTGCCACAGCTACCAGGTAAATCTGGGTGATACAGACTGCTACCAAGTGGGTTTACTGCCAACACCTCTAGTCTTAAATCTTTTGCAGTGGTCCCTAAGGGAACTGCACAGGTTTCTGCCTAACAGCGACTTGCGAAGTAAGCCTTTCGGCACAGTTCGCTATGTTGTAAAGTTTCTAATATCTTATTTCCTTCCTTTTTTGCAGATCCTTCCGTCCGGGAGATGCACTGATCCTAGGAAGTTGTTTGCAGGAGCTGTGGGCAGCTAACAATGAAAATTACAGGTAAGCTGCTGCTCCTAACGATGTCCTTTTGTCTCCTTACAGATGCTGTTCTTCCGAGGTTCGCGGGTACAGCTGAACACGGTGAACATCACGTTGCAGGATTGCAAAGTAATGTGAAGCTTGCTACCCAAGTCGGGTGTGGTTTAAATAGCTTCAAGAAAGTAGTCCAGGTAAAGTAGTTCCTAGTCTACCACACCCAAAACACTATACCGCATAGCTTGGTTCCAAGGAGCTAAACTATGTGGAGACCTCCATGTTGGCTGGCACTTGAAATAAAGTAGTTCCCTAAACGCAAGTCTTTATTAAGTATGAGCCTGGTGCCAAAGGCGCCAGGACCGGCCCCAAGGGGGCCTAGGCAATGGATGCCTAAGTTTGTTGGAAACCCGAGCCAAGACCCCTCCTGGCCCATGGGCTTGCCAGAGGGGTTTCTGGATGTAGGTCGTGACAGGTACATTGAGGCAGTAGAACAATCATAGAAGTAAATAAGACTCTGCTAGACAATATATGGACTGGGCTTATCAATATACTTTATTTTACATTTTGCTCAGGTGGGGGGATCTTCATACCGAACTGTGCCTAGTGGTAGAGGCCCAATATTCTGCCAATTGTCTAACCACTTGTTTTCCTGCTAAGTCTACTCCTGATACCTTGTGCTATTTTGATTTGTATGTTATTTTAACTGAGTACAGTTGATGCTTTTTAATGGAATCAAAGAGTAAGTGTGGTACCACATTTAAACTGTATCTATTTACCATTTTAGATTAACTTGAGCACAGTGTTATCGTGATTGTGTATATGATTGAAACCTTATTTATATAAAGAACTGTCTTTTCACTAACATAGTGTGTGGACATTCCTTTGTTGGTGCTTGGGGGCTACACTGTACTTAAGAACCAGCCCGCATCACCTCCCAAGAGCTTAAGCCTTGATTGCGCGTCCAATGTTACCAAATAGAGAATCTTGGCTGGGGTGCTCTGTGCTTATACCCTGCCAAATAGCGAGAAAGAGTACAGATACCCTTTCCTCTCTTTACACCCATGTGTTCCCATTGTGCTCTGACCAAAACCACAAAGCCCTGTCTGTTCTTTTTAGGTCTGGCAAAACGAAATTCCCATTACTTTTCTTTCACTCATATTCCATCTCTGATTAGAATCCCAAAAACAATTTTCCCATTGCGTTCCCACTCTCTGCCACTGGCCTTCAATTCAGAGGGTCAAGTCTAATTGATGTTTGAGGGTTGTGGTTGCTGCGAGAAAAGTATTATAACCAAATCAGCAATCACTGTGTGTCTTGAATCGTTCTTTTTCTGTATTTGTGGGTGATTTAAAAATAACTAATTGTGACTGCATATCTCAGTATTATTTCTGTATTGGTGCCTTTACGGAAGTTATTTTTGTTCTTGTGTTGCCACAGCACTGGTGGCTGGTGTTAATCTATTTGTCAAATTAAGTTTAAATAAATTAATAAATACATATATTCTGACTATACACCGGCCTGGTTCCTAGCCCATTGTGGCACCGGGCACTTGTTGGGTGTTGGGTGCGTGACGGGTTGGAGGCCTTAGCAAATTGAACCTTAACAAAAACTAATAGTGCTTTATTGTGCGTCACATTCATTGGGGAAAGGAAGTCCCTGAGTTTAAGTGTGATCGCGTAATAAACCGCGACAGTAGCTGTTTGGCCTGGTATCAAAGCTGGAGCAAGCCAAGGCCAGTTATCTATCCTTGAAGAACAGAAACCGTGAGACGCTGAATCATCCCAATTACTTAACCTTTTCGCTTTTTATACTTGCACTCAGTACTACCTGGTCACACGGATTCCATACCAAGTAGTGTATCAGTAAACTATCAACCACTGTACCATATAGTCCTCCATGCTGTCTGACGTGCATCCCCCTTTCCCAGCCATGCTCTTACCTCTTACGACTATCACAGGCTTACTCCTTAGCATGAGTACACTCCTGCTACACTCAATGGCAGCAACTTCTGGCCATTTAAACTCATCCATGCCAACAAGCTACCCCTTGACCACAATGTCTCACCAACTACCTTCCTACCACAGCTGCTAGTATCCAGTTTGAAACCTAACAACCCAAACACCTGCATGACCACTCATCCTTTGCCATACCCAATCATAAAACAATGGCCACCATGGGTGTCCATCCACAGCAAACCTCAGAACCCCTCTGGGTCCTATCTCCAGTAAACATTTCCAAACCTAACAAACCTTGTTCCACTAAATGGAGAAATCATAGACTTGGGTCTAGACTTACCAAGTCCTCACCTTCCTACTTAAATGGACATACGCTCTCACTCCCAAAGCAGTCTTGTTACAACTGGCCCAAACCCTCGCCCAATTCTAAATGCCTAACCAGCACTCATAGAGCCGCTGGGACCAATGACTCTACCAGTACAGACCTAACCAAGGAAAATCACCAAATCAAAGAAGCCTTCATCAACGCTCGATCCTTGGCCGCACATGCCTCAGAAATTGCCGACATCATTACCTGCAACCAATTACACTTCCTTGTTGTCACTGAGACATGTCTCCACAAAGCAGCCAGACCTGCTATAGTTATAGTGGTCCCAGTAAATTTTACAATCATAAGAAGGGACAGAGAAACATCCAAAGGGGGCGGCCTAGCCGTCATCTACAAATCAGACCTATCTTTCAAAGAAATACAACCCCTGACCTTCCCCTCAACAGAGCTACTCTCGGTCAAACTGGGATTATCCCCCTCATGCACCATCACCATACATGTGATCTACAGACCTGCAGGACCTTTCCAAGAAGACATAACAGCTCTTCTGAATACCAATGCCAAGTCTGGTTCCCAAATCATCACACTTGTGACTTTAACCCAGGCCTTAATGACCCTAAAGACCAGAACGCCACCATCCTAGCCAATGCTATTGGTGAAGCTAGCCTTACTATCATGAACTCTGGTCCTACTCAAAACAAAGGTCGTTCCTTGGACTGGTTTGCAGATATTAATTGTACCTCATGCATTACTGCCACAGAACCCTGTGCATGGACTGACCACTACCTGATCTCTCTCACCATCCAAGATTGTCCCCTAACTAACACACCTAAGCCCATGGCCCCACCAGCCCTAACCAGATGTAAAAAAAACATAACTGTCACTAACCTCTTACCTTTGATTCAACCCATCACCAATCACACCCACCTTCCCACTGATCCTACAGAATTGGTAGAACTGTATAATAACACCATCAACTCATCCATAGACACCATCGCCCCACTTAAACTGAGCAAAGAAAAACCGCTAGCCCACCTCAACACCTAGTTTACCCCTTGACTAAAAGCCCTCCGCAAAGAAAAAATACAAGCAGGAACTAAATGGAAAAATAATCCCTTAACGCAGAAGAAAAACCACCTCACCTCCCTGTCTGACAAATACAAAAAAGAAATCATACAAATAAAAAAAGAAACTTTTAATGACAGAATCAGAAAAGCTAATTCAAGTACTAGGGAAATCTTCTCTATTCTCAGAGAACTGGAATCTCCTATTGCCCCCAATGACTCATGCACCAAAAACAAAACCTGGTGCACAAATATACAAAATGCCCTCTGTAACAAAATGTCCACACTCCAAAACAAAATAATAGCCAAAAAAACTTCCCTCCACAAGATTGCTCTTGCTACCCAAGAAGCCATATGGGAAGAATTTGCCGACAACCAATCCAAACCAACTAATCAATTCAAATTCAGGTCAATCTCAACCTTTCAGGCAGAAACCATCATTAAATCACTCAAAATCTCCCGGTGTCTTGGAGATACCTGCCCAGCACCCATTATCAAGGAAGCGGTTAAGGACCTTGCTCCCTTTATCACTACCTTCATCAACTATTCCTTCAAATCCTGCTCTGTCCCCACTAACCTCAAAGATGACAGGGTACTACCTCTTCTAAAAAAACGAACTTAGACCCTAGTGTCCCGACCAACTACAGGCCAATTACGACAGTACCGTTCCTCCTTAAAATTCTAGACAGAGCCGCCTATCTACAGATTGAATCTTGCACGCATGGGAGGGGATTTCCACAGACAAGTGGGTGCTCAAGACAGTCACCCATGGTTATTGCATCATGTTCAGCCGGCCACCTCGATACAGACCTCCAGGATCCAGGCACCTAACACAGGAACATCTGAAGATCCTGCTGCAAGAGGTCGAGATCGTGCAGGAAAAGGGTGCAATCAGTCGTCCCCCTTCTACAGGTAAACACGGGTATTTATTCAGTGTACTTCCTTGTACCCAAAAAGGATCTCACCATGCGCCCTGTGCTAGACCTGCACCCAGCGAACAAATGTGTCAAACCACAAAAGTTAGCGTGTTCAAACATGTTCTTTTTGACTAGTGCAGAAGTGAATTTTAATTGACCACCTCTGCTCTTTAGATACATATCTTCCCACCAGTTTGCATTGCATGAATATATGCACAACTCCTGCTCCGACACCCAAGGAGAACAGACAACCAGCCCCACTATACTTAGTTCATTAGAATTAAAACACTGTACAGAGTCCGTTAGAATAGAACAGGGAGTGTGTTGCACTAAAGAACCTAAATCTCTGTCAGGCATAGGCCCCTACTCCCTATACAGGACTGACCCACTAATCTAGCTGTGCTTTAGGATTGAACTTAATTAATGGGACTCGCAAACCTAGCTGTTTCTCACCAAGCAGGACTCCCGAAATCGATGCATTCAGCCACACTGTGATGATTAGCTGCATAACATACAACCCACTATCCAAAAAAGCTCACTTTTTCTGCATACATAACTCACTCACAAAACGAACACAAACACCTCTCGCATGGCAAGCCACATTCACTTCACCACACCGCAACAACGAATAAACCACACCAACAGCACAAGAGGACGGACATCGCTCCGATACTCGCACCAAAGCTCAGCGCACGGTGTATACCGAGATGAAGCTGCCAACAGAACACCACGCCTCTCACTATCCTACTCCCTCTTCACCCTACTAACCCATCCCGCCTTCTCCCTTGCAGATCCGCCAGAGTGCCTCGGGACCAACTCCACTGATCATGGTGCGTGGTACAAATACCTTTAACATTTAACATATCTGGAGTTCAATAACTTAATAGGCACCCGACAATCCGGCTTCAGGCCTAGGCATAGAATGGAAATGACCCTTCTTGATCTCAAGAACCAACTGGTCGACTGGAAAGACAAAGGAGAAATTTAAATCCTGTTGCTCCTAGACCTCTCAGCCGCATTTGACTTGGTTGACCATAAAGTCCTATGCAACCACCTTAAATCTGCAGCCGATTTCTCCATAGAGGCCTCCACATGGATAAACTCCTTCTTAGACAATAGAACTATAAGAGTCTGCTCACCTTCCTCATCAGCAGACCCAGTACCTATCACTTGGGTCATGCGTCTCCCCCACTTTGTACAATATATTTACAAAGCCTCTATTTGATACATTGGACAACCTGGGGGTCTCATATACTAACTATGCTGACGATACCCAGATCCTTATCCCAATTCAAGCAGACTACAACAAGGATGTAGGGCTTATCAACAAAATCTACCAAATTATACAGTCTTGGATGGCCACACACACACGTCCTATTATTAGTATTAGTATTAATGACGAAAAGACCGAACTCCTAATCATTGGGTCCACTAACAAACTAAACAAACTCCCTACCCAATACAACTCCATCACCATTGATGGTATTGAGATTGACGTCGCCAAGGAAGTAAAAACCCTAGGTTTCTATTTGGACTCAGCACTGTGAATGCCACTGCCTCCGCAACCAGCTACACGTGCAAACTGATCTATGCATGCAAACCTTTCTTGACCACAGATAGCTGTATTACTATTGCACAGGCGCTAATTCTCTCCATATTGGACTACTGCAATGCACTTTACTTGGGCACCAGCACTCACAATACCAACAAACTCCAAACCCTCCAAAACAACGCACTTAGAACTGTCCTAGGCATTCCTAAAGGCAAACATATCTCTTGCATAAGACGATCCATCAATTGACTAGTCATCAAACACAGAATCAAGTACAAAACACTAAACCTGACTTACCATGGCCTCAACTATAAGGCACCTATATATCCGACTGAGAGCTTCACCAAACATACATCAGAACGTCCCATTAGAAAAGCATACTCTATGAGCATTACCATCCTTCCCTGCCTTGAAGACCAATGTCAAATATTGGCTGCATGCCAATGTCTATATACTGTATATTGCCTATGTACTTGTAACCTGTAAATTGCTCTCTGTATATTGCCTTACTATGTACTGTATATTGCATATGTACTTGTAACCTAAATGTATGTACCTGCAACCTAAACATTTGTAAGCGCCCAGATGCCTGACGGCTTGGCGTGCTCTATAAATAAATAAACAATACAAAAGTACAAACCCTTGTTAAAGTGCAAAGAAAGAACACTATGAATGCCATGTTTATTAATTCAAGACAATTGCTGAAAAATTGACCGAATTGCGGTCTCCTGTCACGTGGACTAAGGATGAAAATAGGAGTTGGGCATGCAGACCACAACTGTGAAAAGCGTGTGCCCGTACTACCTTATGTTCCCAGAGACAAGAATATTCTGCAAGGCCAAGTTGAAAGGTCATCTTCATGGCAGAAGGCATGGGCGATGAGAGATGATGGGCTAATTGGGTGGGAAAGCAATGTCAAGTCCATTGCACCTCGGTATGAGATTATGTGCTGCTAAGGAGCCGAATGTTCCAGACATGGCACGAGTGTGGCAACCAGTTACAGATGGCCGTATAATGAAGGTCCTTATAGTTTAAGAGCCAATAGTATTCTGTGTACTTAATAAGTGTTGAGGATAACTAGCACTAGAGGCAGGCTTAAGTCGTCCACCTGACAGTAGATGTCCTATCACAACCCATCACCGTATAGGAAGTATAATTAAATGTTTCCCTTGAGCCAACCACAATCCCCCGTAGGTTTTTCTCATTTGCCACGTAGTATGATGTCACTTATGATGAATTATCAGTATGTAAGTGTGTTTTTATGTAAAATGTATTGAGAGCTCGAGCGAACGGCTGTCGATGTCTGTTGCAACTCTGTGTTTTAGAGAATTGATATTAAAACAGTCAAATTGATCTTTGCCAGCTTCCTGAGTTAGTCTGATTATTTGGTGTAAGAGTTACTCTTCATCCCATCCTTTGTATGACATGTTACTGATTAAGGACCTTATGTTCACCACCATGGGGCTGGATGGAATGTTGAGAGAAGAGAAGAACAATGGGACAGAACTTGCCTGCCAGGAATGCACTGGGCAGAGGAAAAAAGAATTCAGTAGGATTTAAAAAAAAAAAATACAGTTGAGAAATAACAGTTGAAGAAAGGAGAGAAAGTAGAGAAGAGAAGAAGAGAGGCTTACCGGACAGCAGCAGCCTCGAGCACGGGTCTGCCTGGGCCAAATCAGAACAGCCCAGCCTGGTGCTCGTGTGGGTGCCGGCTCAGACCAGGCTGCCGGGCTGTGTCCCCAGACGGTTGCCTCGTGGCCAGCGAGGTAGGCCCATTCGGATTAGTCCTTGAGGTCTGCATATGCCAGGTGCAACCTGGGAGGCGAAGAGCGGCAAAGTCCCATCCACCACAAAGGTTAGAGTGGTGGACAGAAGTCTCAGGCTGGCCTCAATGGCCAGCCCATCTGGAGAGGAGGTAGGAGTAAGTCCTGGGCTGGTCCATTGGGTAGCCTGGCTGAAGGAAAGCACTGGATCACCCAGTGGAGCAGCCCAGGTGAAGGCCAAACGCCCGCCACATGCATCACATTTCAGGCACGGCAGTGATCAGTGGTGCCGACCCATGTTGCCAGGGGGACGTCGCCTGATGTTCAAATGGCCGCAGGCATGGCAGTGAAAGCGGCAGTGTCCCCACAGCACATGGGATGTTGCCAGAAGATAAGATTGGTGTGCGTGCCTTGCAGTGACGGGGGTGGTCCACACCCTAACGGGGTTGACCCGAAGAGTTTAAGAAGTGCTGCAGGTGCGGCGGTAATTACAGGTGGGCCCCCATCCAACTGGGCCCACCCAGAAGATGTTTACATGGCTGCGGGAGTGTTGGTGACAGTGGACGGACCCCCAACCTGTGCAGGGGGCTGCCCAGAAACAAAGAAGAAGTGCAGGGCTGCAAGGTGACTGCGGGTGGCCCAATGTGGTGGATGGTGCCACCCTGTAGAAAGAAGAGGGGCAAGGCCCACATTTGTCAGCATGAAGACAGGCCTCCAACCAGCCACGCAGCCCGCAGCCTGCCATCCAGACAGCCATGCAGCTAGTCAGACATTCACCAAGGACAGACCCAAGAAGGAACTGCAGCAGTCACCCCATTTTGAGGTAGTGTTTTATGTGTTACATGTTGGATGTAAATATATATATGTGTGTAGTTATATGTCTATATTTATTTAATAACTGATAAGTGGGTTCAATGTTAAGTAGGGAGAAGCATTTTAATGGGGATGTCATGTTGGCTTAAAGGTTAAGTAGGGGTAGGACCATAGGTATGAGTAATGATTTTAACTTGGAAAAGTGGTTAGAGAGGAGGTATCCTGCCGTGAGGTAGCGGGATTCCGTGGCGGCCTGCATGAGGCCACCTAGCAAGATGAGACCACCCACAGAACACATACTCTGGCCTCACACTCCATGTGGGTGGTACCTTAGTGTGGGTAGGGGTTCTTGCATCACACTCACCGTAAGGGTCCAAAGTCCCCTCCAAGGAAAGGTGAGCTGACGAAGCAGGTCCCCATTAAGTTGGTGCTCATGTCAGGGGATTTTTAGGGATTCAGAAAGGGACGGGTATTTAAAAGTATAAATGTTTATTATAAAAAAAGAGGGGTCCCTTTGGGATTCCTATAAAATTCATCATTGTGGGGTCCATTCAAAGGCCCCAAACAGAAGTCCCTTTCACATGAACAGCAGGATTTTAAACACCGAAACAAAAACGGCTTGACCTTTATTTATTTTTTTCAAGTAAAATTGAAGAGCCATGTGTAAAAGGTGCCTACCTATCATTACCGAAGGACAAACAGCATTTTTATGTACAAAAGAAGGACACATCAAAGATCCCTGTCACATGGCAAAGAGGATTGTGAAACACTGAAACAAGAACGGCTTGCACCGGTGTGTGCCAATAAAAGCACTTTAAACGTGAAATGTACCAAAGGAAAATGAAAATGCCAAAACGAAAGGACATGATGTGTGGGTTCACAAGAAGCGATGTATATTAGTTTTCACATACAAACCTCAAGTGACATTTGAAAAGCCACTTTGTGTTCATGAAAATATGTCAGCCCAAAACAAACCATTTTGCTGGCTGTGGGAAACTGCACCAGGAAATCTCCCACTCACAGGTGGGATGTCACATCTCCCATCTAATTACCAACTGCAATAAAGTGCTAGGGGTGTCGAAATTCAGTGTTCTCCAGACCTGCTGGCTCTGAAGGCATTGACTGCAGCAGACGTTCCCCCATCTCAGCACCTCTGTCTTCCAGGAGCATGAGAGGGGGCCCCCGGTTGACTTCCAAACCATTGCAATGGCTTTCTTCACCAGAATCAACCCCAGGGGTACTGATTTTATAAGCAACCTTTTCCTTCTCCCACCCTTGTTGGGGAGCAGTGCCAGTGTACAATGTTGAGCCGCGGCTCGCACCCGCGCTCCATAAATGAAACAGTTTGTCAATTACTCGGCCCTGAGTGTCTGGACTACCTTGCAGCCCCACTACATGTGTAAATATGTGTTGACCTCCCTCCTGCAATCTCCAGCAACTGGAGCCAAGATCAGGAGCCATTTTAGCTGCCACCCCAGGTGTGGTAGAGGCGCGCATAGCGCACTGATATTGTAACCGCTGAAATCCTGCATTCCTGGGTACCTGCTTCGCATAAAGCAGCACCCTAGCTACTCACTATCTGTAAATGGCTCTCCCAAGACCTCTTCCTACTCCCACCTCTCTGGCAGCCACTGCTGCAGCATAGAGTTCAGTAATTCACCCAGCATTGCTACATTAATCCCACGCCTCTCAGGCCGTGCCGGGATCCCTTCCCATAGGCCGCTAACGTGCCGGGAACCCTTCCCATAGGCCCCTAGCATGCCGGGATCCCTTCCAATAGGCCGCTAACGTGCCGGGAACCCTTCCCATAGTCCCCTAGCATGCCGGGATCCCTTCCCATAGGCCCCTAGCATGCCGGGAGTCCTTCCCATAGGCCCCTAGCGATTGCCGCCAGTCGGGCATATTGCAAGAAATTGAGCTGGCCAGTAATACAAGCAAATGTCCAGAGCCCCAACACATTCTTCCTCAGCGGGAGCTGTAGTATATTCAATGCAACCTTTGGACCCCCACCCTTCCATGACAGTTTCCCCAGAATCATATGCAACTTTTTGGAAGCATTCAGCTAGACATGGGGTGGAAAAGGTACATCAAACGTGGGAGTGCTACCATGTCAACAAGAGCCGCCCTTCCCACATCAGAGAGGGGGAACTGCATCCAGAATTCCACAGATCCATGGAATGCCATCATGATCTGTCTCCCACCTTATTCCCCAGGCATTTAAATCTACCATTCAGGGTCTCCATGCAAATGTGCGTCAAGTCGCTGCCCACACATTCAGGCATTGTAGGGCGGACCCAGAGCGGTTTGATGTTATGCCTCGTGCACACACTGCTTGATACCATATTAACTCCAGGCTCTCGAGCAAGAACCTGCTCTACTCAACACTTTCCTGATTGGACAAGTGCATCTTCTAGTGGGTGCGCATGGTTGATAATGCGCAGAAACGCCATGATGTAGCACACGTGACACCTCCTGCGGGCTCGCATCGCAGGAAGTGACGTCAGATGTCCCTCAACACAAAAGCCGTCATCGGAAGTCACTGTGGAAATGAAACCAAACTGTTTAGGGTAAATATGCAATGTTAGCATATATGAAGTAGGGTGCAGCCTTGAAATGCCATGGGTGTAAGGTCATGTTATGCCAAGGGGACATCTAGAAAACGGAACACAGTTCAGTAGCACTGCCTCAAATACCAATTTAGCTCCACAACGCTGGGTACACCGGGGATAGCCTCACATGCCAACTATACTGCAAGCCGCTATCTATCTCAAGTGAAGCCTCTATAAGCTGGTAATAATAGTGATTACAATGATATCAGTGCTTTATATCAGAAGACTCCCACTTCTAAGAGCTGCTATAATACTTGTTTGTATTACCCAATTGAATGGCACTCACTTTATTGACCTGGGATAGGCGAAGGCCTGAATTGGCCCTGCCATGTCTCCAAGACTGTGAAATGGAAGGCTTGCCCATATCGGAGGATGGCACTTAATGAGTTGGCTGTCCTGGCAGTGCTGCCATCTCATGCCTTCTGAAGCCGCACCCGGCTTGCCAGGTATAGTGGTAATAGTTAAGGTACCATTCACATATCTATGTGCTGCCAGCATATGCCACGTTCCGCCTGGTATGGCAAGGTGCTTCTAGTTCATAAATGTCAATGGCAGCCTCTAATGCCTCTGTAATGCAATCGAACATTGGACAATGCCTTTCACACCTGTCAGCCATCACCTCTTTTGCTCTCTCCCTGAACAGGACGGGTATGCACAGACGTGAGTCCCGAGCCTGTTGGAACTAGAGACTCAAGCCACTCCTCACTGATGACGCCCAGTGAGGCTTACACATCTCTGGGGCTGCTTGTGGTCTAGTGCCCAAGAGATGTAACCAAGCAGTTTGGGCTGGACTGCCCCTTTTGGGGTGGGGCCATACCAGATTTGCATATGATGTTTCCTCCTTTTGTATTGGTTTGACAGGCTGAAGAACAGTGGTTTGGAAGGCTGGCAAGAGCAATGGCAGTGGTTATGATTAATTCTAAACCTTCCAGCCATCAGGTCTTTTTTTAATGTACCCATCACAGTGAACATGTCCAAGTGCTGCTTCCTATGCCAAGATCTGATTCTGCCAAAATGGCATTGTTTGCCAGTTAATTCCTCATATGATATTTTATTTATATCGCACCCATACACAAGTGTTTCATATGCCTGATATAGCAAACACACACAAGGCACAGGCTCAGATGTACTGGTTCTGGCCATCACATGTCAAGAGTAAACTCAAAAGATGAGATGGTAATCTGCAAGCTCATGCCCTGTGACCACACGTCTTCTGACATCTCACCTGCATTGGCTCTGTGCTCCCTCTCACATTAGATTCAAGCCGCTCTGCCTGGCACAGAGGACGCCCCAAGACCAAGGACCCAAATATCTCCAAAGATATACCACCTCTTATCAACCACCAAGACGTCTCAGATCTTCAGACGGAGCCTCGCTTCATGTGGGGGGATCCTGCAGACCACACCAGGTGGGCCGCAGATGTTCCGCTCTTGCTCCCACCCACTTGAACATCTTCTTCATGAAGACCACCATAATCACTCCAGATACTCCATCAAGAGTATTCATTTCTGCCAGGACTTGAAATGTCCCCTACCTCCACCTCCTGATCTCCTCTCTGGGATCACGTGCTCTGAAGCGATCTCCTGATTGCATGGGCACGTTGAAAGATCCCAGAAAATCAAAAATGAAGGCTAGAGTAGTGGCATGCAAGATGGCAGAGCTTCGGCTTCATGAGTTGGCGTCTCTGGCTCCAGGATACATTGCTCATGCCAGCCTTTCTGGGTACCCCCGCTCATCGTCTTCTTCATCTTCCTGGGCTCACTTCTCACTTAGTTCATACCACACTCAGGATGCTTTCATGAGTTGACGGTGGGAAGAGGATCAGTGAATCATTATCCCTCCTCGTACCCTTGCCATCTTGTCAGGACATAGTGTACAATGTGTATTTACTAAATACTAACTAGCACAGATTTCTACAGGTAGCAGAAAACAATAATATCCAATGACTAAGCAACTCCTGTTTTATTTATCTGTGAGTGCCAGTCAAGAGCTGGGAATGAGGGGAGGGATATCAGCCACCATGACTGACAAGTGCAACAGTCACATGCCAGTGCCTGTGTGGCACCCTGTGTGGCAAGGTGCAGACAGTGGTGAAGGGGAACAGACTACACTTCCTCTGGGACTAGAAAATGGCCGTCTTGAAATGTCAGCCATTGGGGCCTCCCCAGTGTGCAGTGGCATTGACTGGGGGCCACGGGGCTTCTTGACCAGCGTCGTTCTTGCTTCAGAAACCCTGGAAAGTGACGGTGGCCCCCAGGTCCCTGGGTCCTGCTGTGACCTCAGAGATGGGGGGAAACTATGCAGGGTTCCAGAAGCAAACACCCGCAAGGCCTTCTGGTCATTGGACCTCAGCTGCGTGGTGTGTATGGGCAGATGGTCCGAGCATTCTGCAGTCTTATTTACCTGCAGATTCATTTAACATAACTATAAGAGCTGTCATCATTCTCATAACCTTCAACCTTTGGACGTGACCTTTGAAAAAGGGGGTCTTTGCATGATGACCCAAGAGAAAAAGAGATAGAACATTATGAGGTGCACAAGGAGGACGCAGCGAAGAAGTGCATGTGGCTGTGACATTAAGTGCACGCTCTTGGTGAGAATCTAAGGAAACTGAAGGAGCAGCTGTGCCACGAGCGTATGCAGGAGCCATCCTCCACCCTGGTGTCAGGGGCCCAGCCTGAGGGCTCCTAGTGCTTTCTTCCATTGCCTTCTGCAAGCCAACTAGTGCAGCTTTTAACCGAGGCTGAAAGATGTGCACAGGACGACCGGAGCACCCCTCGGCCCCTCAGGCACGAGGCATGACTCTCCCTCATTGGAAAGGCTTTTACCCACATGTGTTTCCAAACCTGCACTCGGCACAGAGTCTCCCAGAGCCCAGTATCGGGGAGCAATGGGCCCACGAGCAAGCACCGGTGCCACCAGGCCCTGCCACCCTGCTAGTAAATAAAAGGGAACTTTGCATACCACGTCTATATCGCTGTGGACGAGCTATAGTGGTAACTGGAAAGCAGGAGGGCTCACCGGACAGGCGCACAGAAGAGACGGCCTCTGGCCTCGTTACCAGTCCACGTTCAGTGGGGCAGGAGGGGAGCGTCTCAAACTCTCCATCTTGGAAGCAAAGTGGGCACTGACTCTCCATAGGGATGCCCTACATCCCACGGGGCTGAGGATGCAGCTGGCATGGGCACACAGACGTCTGTGGAGAGGGTGGCACAAAGTATCCTTGTTTCTTTCTGGCTCTAAAGGCGAGATATTTTAGTATTACTCTTTTTATTGGCAAGAAGAGGAGAATCTACTCCAGGTAAATAAACGTTTTATGTGGATTGTACATTTTATGTCTAATGAACATGCCATTCAAATTAGTTTGTTGCAAAGTCTTGCATCAACTTCTAGCACAAAAGTCAACAGTTGTGAAAACATGTTGTTCAACTCTTCAATTATCTAGTGTTCCAAAAATGTGTCTCCATATGGCTTTCCTTGATCAGATGTTGGTAAGAAGCGAGGCACACATGCCAGTAAGGAGCAACACATGATGCCTGATTTGATTTCTTTAACCTTAATATGCATTTGCTTGTAGGCAGAGGATGAAGGATTCTCAGTGACCCAGATCAGTGAAACAAACATGGCCACCATCTACAGCCTGAGCCCCGGTGCAATTTATGCTGTCCAGGTGCGGGCGCGCAGTGCCACAGGCTTCGGACCGTACAGCGGAAGGATGTACTTCCAGACGATGCTGGAAGGTGAGTGATCCCCCGGTTTAACGACAAAACCATGAACTGCCTGTCATGCACAGATTCATATGCACACAGGTGAACCAATGCACGAAGAGTGCACCATTCTCACGCAGAAACACTCAAGGGCATTCAGTATCATAAGTAAAGTTATGTAGTAGGGGTCCTGAGGAAGTGGCGCCGACAGTGAAACACGAGATTTTTCATAATTAAATATACTGAGACAACAACATCCAGGCCTGTTGTGATACTTCTAACCCTAACTCCTAACCACGGTGGGCCAGATGCAGTGTGGTCTAAATCCAGCATTTCCGCTGCATGGCTCTACAGAAGCAGGTGACAGTGATGGTTCCGGGCACGCGGCCCGCGCATTGCTAATATACGCGGAATATATAAAGAAAGTATTAGATCGAATCCATCAAATGCCTCTACATCTTGATTATATGCAGCACTATGTCATGCATGCGTGGATGCAAACAATACATAAACGAATAGTTGCTCCACGTATAGCATGCATGATCCACTGGAAGGACACAAGCAAGTCACACCTGAGGCAATCGCAAAGATCTGGCAGACAGAAAGCAGGCATGCATGAGACCAAAGCTCCAGACCATGTGAGAAAAGCAAGGACTGCCCTCCCACCTCCCCCCACTCATTGAGAATGGTCACTCATGTATCCGCCATGTCCTCTTTTTCTTGACCTTCTGAGCTCCGGGACCCTCTTTGGAATACACCCAACGCAGGCAGGGTGAGGCTGCAGACACTGGTTCCTTGGTCTGCATCTGGAGCAGCAACATTATAGAATCTCTGGCCTTTTGTAGGATCTTGGAATTATACAGTAGGAAGTCATGTTTCCTGAACTTTTTTTTCGCAGCACAGCAATGGTGCAGCCCAGATCTTGCTCTGTGGAACTGCTGTGGGTGTGGTTGCTCGCGACACAACATTACAATAAACATGTCGCAAGTACACACAGCGCACTGGAAACAAAGCCCTAGACATTTGTGTAATAAAATACTGTTGCAGACACCATATTGCTCGGACCTCACAAGCCCAGGTTGTAACACGTTTGCAAGTTAACACAGTTTGTAAACTATGACTTCCTTATATGAAGGCCACTTACCCATGGCGCTGCCATACACCCAACCGGGTAAATGGTTTGGGTTGTGTTCATTTCGGAGAACTAATGGTTTCGTTTGGATTAGGATTATAACAATGGCATTCAAGCCTGTCCCATTTCTTCCTAAATCCTTACCCAAATATCGTTTCCTCAAGATCCACAGGAAGATGGAGCCTGTTACATTATCATTGCTACCTCCTCACTCTAGCGGTACTCTATTGGTACTCTAGCGGTACGAGATGTGCAATACCACCCTTCTTGATTGAAAATAATTTGCTGTGCTAAGCAGTATTTTTTCTGTTTCTTCCTTGTTCAAATAGCTGCCTTACCCTGAAGAAGGTCCCTCCTCAACATAGGGACTGAAACATGTTCGTGCATCTAAACACTGCATATGGAGAATTTGCTTCAACAATGTTATGCTATGTTAAAGGTTCTTATACTGCACACTGTCACCACTTGCGAAATATCTTGGTGCTATGCAGAATGTGCATAGTTTGTTGTAAAGATATATTTACGCTACTTGTTTATACATTAGCAGCACAGCTTCTTTAGGGTTTTTGCCTTTTGGATTCAGTTATTTCTCTGATTTACCTTACGCTTCTATTTAACCAGAACTGGCCCTTTCCTTAAGGGTCTCAGAGGAAGTCTGGGACAGAATAATCCAGCCTTGTCTAGGTAGAAAGGGGACAAGGCACACAGATTTTTTGACAGACATGAAGATTCCTGGCAGTATGTTCACTTCTAGGGTGTTGTGCTTGGTCCCTGCTGAATGAGTTGCCATGCCTGATCCAGCATGTTAAGATTCCCTGTTCCAGGGGCCCTGTCAAGGTTCACATGCAGGGCTTGCTGTTCACTCTGTGTGAAGGGTAGTCCCTGGTACTTGATTTTCTGGACTCCCATCTCAAGGACCAATAGTCAGAGTCAAGTCTGTTGACCATTTGGACACCAGATGATGTGCAGACTTAGTCCTAATACATGTGTGTCCTGAGAATGACCAGCACTTTTTATGTATTTTATCAGTTCCACATTAGAAAAAGATGCACAGATAGAAATGACAGCATGTTGCCTGAAACCAATAGGATGGTCTTCCTGTTCTCCCATCTGGACACTTTATCTGAAAATGTTGACCTTATTTCTATGTCCAATGGTTCATAAACAATAATACATCAACGCAGGTTCAGAGGAGGGCCTTTTCCATACCCTTGTGCAGATGAACCTCAGCAGGAAGCAGGTCAGTGGTGTTTACCTGAGTACAAAGTCCTGAGGAGGGAGCTCGGGGGGAGCCGCAGAATGTTTCGGCAAAAACGTTGCCAGGAAACTTCATCACAGGCTGGCTTGATCTCCAGCCCTGAGAAGCAGGTGGCGATCAGCCCACGCTTGGCATAGCCCGTGCCCAAATACACCCCATCAAGGGAGGGCGTCATGCTGGCTCCCTAAGGAAAATCTATAAATAACAGCACGGACACCAGGGTGTAGGAATACAATTCCTTATGATCCATCCAGCCCGCCAGAGAGCTAGAAGGAATGCTAGAAAATAAAAATAAAATAGAAACGGGTACTAGATGTTGCTGGGGAGAAAGCCACGATGTGGGGTGTCAGGAAGAAGTTAATTCCTGCTAATGAGTTGTGCCATGGGGAAAAGACCGCACATTCTCTGGTGCTCAGGTTAAGCAGTGTCCTTCATGAATTTCTAGAATTCGTCTTTACCCTTAAACCAAGCGTTGCATTCTTCTGTTGCTCTTGTCTAGTAGGTTTACTGCTAAGTTTAAATGGTTAAAGGGTTCTTTATAACGCACATAAAACCCAGAGGTTTCTGAACGCAGACCGACCTGGGGATCGAACCTGCGTTGCTCTGAGTGCTCTCGCTTCCAAGGCGAGCACGTTTCCTCTGTGCTATCCTTCGGAGACCAAATGTGCTGTTGTTGTCTTTGAAGGCTGTTACAGTCAGTTCATTTCCAGTCAGAACTTCTAAAGGGTCACGTGAGGAATTTACATATTGACCAACCTTATTTCCGTATATCCGAGGGGAACACGTGTCACTTGTGAGCTCACTCCTCATCAGTAAGAAGTGGCTAAGGGATTTCTCTGAAGGCCTTGTTATGAACATTTCTTAAAAGTCCAACAGGTCTACATGTCTCTGTGCCATGTTAACAGCTTACATTAAGAAGCTAAATGAAAAATCAAAAATATGTTCCATATACTGTTTGAGTCATGTGTTTAATACCAGCTATCATGTCAGTTTGCTTAATGGTTGCCCAGAATGATATGTGCTCCCATTAGGGTCAATATAAATCAGTGTACTCCTAACTAGTTGCGTACAACCCTTAGACTCGCAGAGGGGAGGACAACCCCCTTGTTACAGCTCTGTGCCATGTTGGCCACCCTGAGGCATAAGAAGACGCAGCAGAGAAAGCTTTCGGGTCGCGGTTGAACCGGTGACCAGGGGAACCCACTAGACTTTCACCACCAAGTGAAGAGCCTCCTGCAAAACACTCCCTGGAAGGCTAGGATATCTTCCTCGTGCCATGTCTTCCACGTGCCACGCTGAGGGTTCCATGGACATCATCCCCGTGCCATGCTCAGGGTTCCATGGACATCTTCCTCGTGCCACGCTCAGGGTTCCATTGACGTCATCCTCGTGCCACCCTCAGGGCTCCATGGACATCTTCCTCGTGCCACACTCAGGGTTCCATGGACGTCATCCTCGTGCCATGTCTTCCTCGAGCCATGCTCAGGGTTCCATTGGTATCCTCATCGCGCCACGCTCAGGGTCCCATGGGCATCTTCCTCGTGCCACGCTCAGGGTTCCATGGACATTATCCTCGTGCCACACTCAGGGTTCCATGGACATCATCCTCGTGCCATGTCTTCCTCGAGCCACGCTCAGGGCTCTATGGACATCATCCTCGTGCCACCCTCAGGGCTCCATGGACATCTTCCTCGTGCCACACTCAGGGTTCCATTGGCATCCTCATCGCGCCACGCTCAGGGTCCCATGGGCATCTTCCTTGTACCACGCTCAGGGTTCCATGGGCATCTTCCTCGTGCCACGCTCAGGGTTCCATGGAAATATTCCATGTGCCATGCTCAGGACTCCATGGACATAATCCTCGTGCCACGCTCAGGGTTCCATGGACATCATCCTCGTGCCACACTCAGGGTTCCATGGACATCATCCTCGTGCCATGTCTTCCTCGAGCCACGCTCAGGGTTCCATGGACATCATTCTCGTGCCAAGCTCAGGGTTCCATGGACATCATCCTCGTGCCATGTCTTCCTCTAGCCACGCTCAGGGCTCCATGGACATCATCATCGTGCCACCCTCAGGGCTCCAAGGACATCTTCCTCATGCCATGCCATGCTCAGGGTTCCATGGATATCTTCGTCGTGCCACGCTCAGGGTTCCATGGGCATCTTCCTCGTGCCACGCTCATCGTTCCATGGGCATCTTCCTCGTGCCACGCTCAGGGTTCCATGGGCATATTCCACGTGCCATGCTCAGGACTCCATGGACATCATCCTCGTGCCATGCTCAGGGTTCCATGGACATCATCCTCGTGCCATGCTCAGGGTTCCATGGACATCATATTCGTGCCATGCTCAGGGTTCTATGGACATCATCCTCGTGCCACGCTCAGGGTTCCATGGACATCTTCCTCATGCCACGCTCAGGGTTCCATGGACTTCATCCTTGTGCCACATTCAGGTTTCCATGCACATCATCCTTGTGCCATGCTCAGGGTTCCATGGGCATCCTCATCGTGCCATGCTCAGGGTTCCATGGACATCTTCCTCGTGCCATCTTCAGGGTTCCATGGACATCTTCCTCGTGCCACGCTCAGGGTTCCATGGACATCTTCCTCGTGCCACGCTCAGGGTTCCATGGACATCATCCTCGTGCCATGCTCAGGGTTCCATGGACATCATCCTTGTGCCAAGCTCAGGGTTCCATGGACATCATCCTCATGCCATGTCTTCCTCGAGCCATGCTCTGGGCTCCATGGACATCATCCTTGTGCCACGCTCAGGGTTCTATGGACATCTTCCTCGTGCCATGCTCAGGGTTCCATGGACATCATCCTCGTGCCACGCTCAGGGTTCCATGGACATCTTCCTCCTGCCACGCTCAGGGTTCCATGGGCATCATCCTCATGCCACGCTCAGGGTTCTATGGGCATATTCCTTGTGCCATGCTCAGGACTCCATGGGCATATTCCTCGTGCCACACTCAGGGCTCCATGGACATCATCCTCGTGCCACGCTCAGGGTTCCATGGACTTCATCCTTGTGCCACATTCAGGTTTCCATGCACATCATCCTTGTGCCATGCTCAGGGTTCCATGGGCATCTTCCTTGTGCCACGCTCAGGGCTCCATGGACATCATCCTCGTGCCACGCTCAGGGTTCCATGGACTTCATCCTTGTGCCACATTCAGGTTTCCATGCACATCATCCTTGTGCCACGCTCAGGGTTCCATGGGCATCTTCCTTGTGCCACGCTCAGGACTCCATGGACATCATCCTCGCACCACGCTCAGGGCTCCATGGACATCATCCTCGCGCCACGCTCAGGGTTCCATGGACATCATCCTCGAGCCAAGCTCAGGGCTCCATGGACATCATCCTTGTGCCACCCTCAGGGCTCCAAGGACATCTTCCTCGTGCCATGTTCAGGGTTCCATGGGCATCCTCATCGTGCCATGCTCAGGGTTCCATGGACATCTTCCTCGTGTCACGCTCAGGGTTCCCTGGGAATCTTCCTCGTGCCACGCTCAGGGTTCCATGGGCATATTCTACGTGCCATGCTCAGGGTTCCATGGACATCATCCTCGTGCTATGCTCAGGGTTCCATGGACATCATCCTCGTGCCAAGCTCAGGGCTCCATGGACATCATCCTCGTGCCATGCTCAAGGTTCCATGACATCTTCCTTGTGATATGCTCAGGGTTCCATGGACATCATCCTCGTGCCAAGCTCAGGGTTCCATGGACATCATCCTCGTGCCACGCTCAGGGTTCCATGGACATCATCCTCGTGCCATGCTCAGGGTTCCATGGACATCATCTTCTTGCCAAGCTCAGGGTTCCATGGACATCATGCTCGTGCCATGTCTTCCTCGAGCCATGCTCTGGGCTCCATGGACATCATCCTCGTGCCACCCTCAGGGCTCCATGGACATCTTCCTCGTGCCATGCTCAGGGTTCCATGGACATCATCCTCGGGCCACGCTCAGGGTTCCATGGACATCTTCCTCATGCCACGCTCAGGGTTCCATGGGCATCATCCTCATGCCACGCTCAGGGTTCCATGGGCATATTCCTTGTGCCATGCTCAGGACTCCATGGGCATATTCCTTGTGCCACACTCAGGGCTCCATGAACTTCATCCTTGTGCTACATTCAGGTTTCCATGCACATCATCCTTGTGCCACGCTAAGGGTTCCATGGGCATCTTCCTTGTGCCACGCTCAGGGCTCCATGGACATCATCCTCGTGCCACGCTCAGGGTTCCATGGACATCATCCTCGTGCCATGCTCAGAGTTCCATGGACATCATTCTCGTGCCAAGCTCAGGGTTCCATGGACATCATCCTCGTGCCACGCTCAGGGTTCCATGGACATCATCCTCATGCCACCCTCAGGGCTCCAAGGACATCTTCCTCGTGCCATGTTCAGGGTTCCATGGCCATCCTCATCGTGCCATGCTCAGGGTTCCATGGACATCTTCCTTGTGCCACGCTCAGGGTTCCATGGGCATCTTCCTCGTGCCACGCTCAGGGTTCCATGGGCATATTCCACGTGCCATGCTCAGGACTCCATGGACATTATCATCGTGCCAAGCTCAGGGTTCCATGGACATCATCCTCGTGCCAAGCTCAGGGTTCCATGGACATCATCCTCGTGCCACGCTCAGGGCTTTATGGACATATTCCTCGTGCCATGCTCAGGGTTCCATGGACATCGTCATCGCGCCACGCTCAGGATTTCATGGGCATCTTGCTCGTGCCACGCTCAGGGTTCCATGGGCATCATCCTGATGCCACGCTCAGGGTTCCATGGACATCATCCTCGTGCCATGCTCAGGGTTCCATGGACATCATTCTCATGCCAAGCTCAGGGTTCCATGGACATCATCCTCGTGCCATGTCTTCCTCGAGCCACGCTCAGGGCTCCATGGACATCATCCTCGTGCCACCCTCAGGGCTCCAAGGACATCTTCCTCGTGCCATCTTCAGGGTTCCATGGGCCTCCTCATCGTGCCATGCTCAGGGTTCCATGGACATCTTCCTCGTGCCACGCTCAGGGTTCCATGGGCATCTTCCTCGTGCCACGCTCAGGGTTCCATGGACATCATCCTCGTGCCATGCTCAGGGTTCCATGGACATCATCCTCGTGCCACGCTCAGGGTTCCATGGACATCTTCCTCCTGCCACGCTCAGGGTTCCATGGACTTCATCCTTGTGCCACATTCAGGTTTCCATGGACTTCATCCTTGTGCCACATTCAGGTTTCCATGCACATCATCCTTGTGCCATGCTCAGGGTTCCATGTGCATCTTCCTTGTGCCACGCTCAGGGCTCCATGGACATCATCCTCGTGCCACGCTCAGGGTTCCATGGACTTCATCCTTGTGCCACATTCAGGTTTCCATGCACATCATCCTTGTGCCACGCTCAGGGTTCCATGGGCATCTTCCTTGTGCCACGCTCAGGGCTCCATGGACATCATCCTCGCACCACGCTCAGGGCTCCATGGACATCATCCTCGCGCCACGCTCAGGGTTCCATGGACATCATCCTCGAGCCAAGCTCAGGGCTCCATGGACATCATCCTTGTGCCACCCTCAGGGCTCCAAGGACATCTTCCTCGTGCCATGTTCAGGGTTCCATGGGCATCCTCATCGTGCCATGCTCAGGGTTCCATGGACATCTTCCTCGTGTCACGCTCAGGGTTCCCTGGGCATCTTCCTCGTGCCACGCTCAGGGTTCCATGGGCATATTCCACGTGCCATGCTCAGGGTTCCATGGACATCATCCTCGTGCTATGCTCAGGGTTCCATGGACATCATCCTCGTGCCAAGCTCAGGGCTCCATGGACATCATCCTCGTGCCATGCTCAAGGTTCCATGACATCTTCCTTGTGATATGCTCAGGGTTCCATGGACATCATCCTCGTGCCAAGCTCAGGGTTCCATGGACATCATCCTCGTGCCACGCTCAGGGTTCCATGGACATCATCCTCGTGCCATGCTCAGGGTTCCATGGACATCATCTTCGTGCCAAGCTCAGGGTTCCATGGACATCATCCTCGTGCCATGTCTTCCTCGAGCCATGCTCTGGGCTCCATGGACATCATCCTCGTGCCACCCTCAGGGCTCCATGGACATCTTCCTCGTGCCATGCTCAGGGTTCCATGGACATCATCCTCGGGCCACGCTCAGGGTTCCATGGACATCTTCCTCATGCCACGCTCAGGGTTCCATGGGCATCATCCTCATGCCACGCTCAGGGTTCCATGGGCATATTCCTTGTGCCATGCTCAGGACTCCATGGGCATATTCCTTGTGCCACACTCAGGGCTCCATGAACTTCATCCTTGTGCTACATTCAGGTTTCCATGCACATCATCCTTGTGCCACGCTAAGGGTTCCATGGGCATCTTCCTTGTGCCACGCTCAGGGCTCCATGGACATCATCCTCGTGCCACGCTCAGGGTTCCATGGACATCATCCTCGTGCCATGCTCAGAGTTCCATGGACATCATTCTCGTGCCAAGCTCAGGGTTCCATGGACATCATCCTCGTGCCACGCTCAGGGTTCCATGGACATCATCCTCATGCCACCCTCAGGGCTCCAAGGACATCTTCCTCGTGCCATGTTCAGGGTTCCATGGCCATCCTCATCGTGCCATGCTCAGTGTTCCATGGACATCTTCCTTGTGCCACGCTCAGGGTTCCATGGGCATCTTCCTCGTGCCACGCTCAGGGTTCCATGGGCATATTCCACGTGCCATGCTCAGGACTCCATGGACATTATCATTGTGCCAAGCTCAGGGTTCCATGGACATCATCCTCGTGCCAAGCTCAGGGTTCCATGGACATCATCCTCGTGCCACGCTCAGGGCTTTATGGACATATTCCTCGTGCCATGCTCAGGGTTCCATGGACATCGTCATCGCGCCACGCTCAGGATTTCATGGGCATCTTGCTCGTGCCACGCTCAGGGTTCCATGGGCATCATCCTGATGCCACGCTCAGGGTTCCATGGACATCATCCTCGTGCCATGCTCAGGGTTCCATGGACATCATTCTCATGCCAAGCTCAGGGTTCCATGGACATCATCCTCGTGCCATGTCTTCCTCGAGCCACGCTCAGGGCTCCATGGACATCATCCTCGTGCCACCCTCAGGGCTCCAAGGACATCTTCCTCGTGCCATCTTCAGGGTTCCATGGGCCTCCTCATTGTGCCATGCTCAGGGTTCCATGGACATCTTCCTCGTGCCACGCTCAGGGTTCCATGGGCATCTTCCTCGTGCCACGCTCAGGGTTCCATGGACATCATCCTCGTGCCATGCTCAGGGTTCCATGGACATCATCCTTGTGCCAATCTCAGGGTTCCATGGACATCATCCTCGTGCCATGTCTTCCTCGAGTCATGCTCTGGGCTCCATGGACATCATCCTTGTGCCACGCTCAGGGTTCCATGGACATCTTCCTCGTGCCATGCTCAGGGTTCCATGGACATCATCCTCGTGCCACGCTCAGGATTCCATGGACATCTTCCTCCTGCCACGCTCAGGGTTCCATGGGCATCATCCTCATGCCACGCTCAGGGTTCCATGGGCATATTCCTTGTGCCATGCTCAGGACTCCATGGGCATATTCCTCGTGCCACACTCAGGGCTCCATGGACATCATCCTCGTGCCACGCTCAGGGTTCCATGGACTTCATCCTTGTGCCACATTCAGGTTTCCATGCACATCATCCTTGTGCCATGCTCAGGGTTCCATGGGCATCTTCCTTGTGCCACGCTCAGGGTTCCATGTACATCATCCTCGTGCCACACTCAGGGTTCCATGGACTTCATCCTTGTGCCACATTCAGGTTTCCATGCACATCATCCTTGTGCCACGCTCAGGGCTCCATGGACATCATCCTCGCACCACGCTCAGGGCTCCGTGGACATCATCCCCGCACCACGCTCAGGGTTCCATGGACATCATCCTCGTGCCATGCTCAGGGTTCCATGGACATCATTCTCGTGCCAAGCTCAGGGTTCCATGGACAACATCCTCGTGCCATGTCTTACTCGAGCCAAGCTCAGGGCTCCATGGACATCATCCTCGCACCACGCTCAGGGCTCCATGGACATCATCCTCGCACCACGCTCAGGGTTCCATGGACATCATCCTCGTGCCATGCTCAGGGTTCCATGGACATCATTCTCGTGCCAAGCTCAGGGTTCCATGGACATCATCCTCGTGCCATGTTTTCCTCGAGCCACGCTCAGGGCTCTATGGACATCATCCTCATGCCACGCTCAGGGTTCCATGGGCATATTCCTTGTGCCATGCTCAGGACTCCATGGGCATATTCCTCGTGCCACACTCAGGGCTCCATGGACATCATCCTCGTGCCACGCTCAGGGTTCCATGGACTTCATCCTTGTGCCACATTCAGGTTTCCATGCACATCATCCTTGTGCCATGCTCAGGGTTCCATGGGCATCTTCCTTGTGCCACGCTCAGGGTTCCATGTACATCATCCTTGTGCCACGCTCAGGGTTCCATGGACATCATCCTCGTGCCATGCTCAGGGTTCCATGGACATCATTCTCGTGCCAAGCTCAGGGTTCCATGGACATCATCCTCGTGCCACGCTCAGGGTTCCATGGACATCATCCTCATGCCACCCTCAGGGCTCTAAGGACATCTTCCTCGTGCCATGTTCAGGGTTCCATGGGCATCCTCATCGTGCCATGTTCAGGGTTCCATGGACATCTTCCTTGTGCCACGCTCAGTGTTCCATGGGCATCTTCCTCGTGCCACGCTCAGGGTTCCATGGGCATATTCCACGTGCCATGCTCAGGACTCCATGGACATTATCATTGTGCCAAGCTCAGGGTTCCATGGACATCATCCTCGTGCCAAGCTCAGGGTTCCATGGACATCATCCTCGTGCCACGCTCAGGGCTTTATGGACATATTCCTCGTGCCATGCTCAGGGTTCCATGGACATCGTCATCGCCCCACGCTCAGGATTTCATGGGCATCTTGCTCGTGCCACGCTCAGGGTTCCATGGGCATCATCCTGATGCCACGCTCAGGGTTCCATGGACATCATCCTCGTGCCATGCTCAGGGTTCCATGGACATCATTCTCATGCCAAGCTCAGGGTTCCATGGACATCATCCTCGTGCCATGTCTTCCTCGAGCCACGCTCAGGGCTCCATGGACATCATCCTCGTGCCACCCTCAGGGCTCCAAGGACATCTACCTCGTGCCATCTTCAGGGTTCCATGGGCATCCTCATCGTGCCATGCTCAGGGTTCCCTGGACATCTTCCTCGTGCCATCTTCAGGGTTCCATGGACATCTTCCTCGTGCCACGCTCAGGGTTCCAAGGACATCTTCCTCGTGCCACGCTCAGGGTTCCATGGACATCATCCTCGTGCCATGCTCAGGGTTCCATGGACATCATCCTTGTGCCAAGCTCAGGGTTCCATGGACATCATCCTCATGCCATGTCTTCCTCGAGCCATGCTCTGGGCTCCATGGACATCATCCTTGTGCCACGCTCAGGGTTCTATGGACATCTTCCTCGTGCCATGCTCAGGGTTCCATGGACATCATCCTCGTGCCACGCTCAGGGTTCCATGGACATCTTCCTCCTGCCACGCTCAGGGTTCCATGGGCATCATCCTCATGCCACGCTCAGGGTTCTATGGGCATATTCCTTGTGCCATGCTCAGGACTCCATGGGCATATTCCTCGTGCCACACTCAGGGCTCCATGGACATCATCCTCGTGCCACGCTCAGGGTTCCATGGACTTCATCCTTGTGCCACATTCAGGTTTCCATGCACATCATCCTTGTGCCATGCTCAGGGTTCCATGGGCATCTTCCTTGTGCCACGCTCAGGGCTCCATGGACATCATCCTCGTGCCACGCTCAGGGTTCCATGGACTTCATCCTTGTGCCACATTCAGGTTTCCATGCACATCATCCTTGTGCCACGCTCAGGGTTCCATGGGCATCTTCCTTGTGCCACGCTCAGGACTCCATGGACATCATCCTCGCACCACGCTCAGGGCTCCATGGACATCATCCTCGCGCCACGCTCAGGGTTCCATGGACATCATCCTCGAGCCAAGCTCAGGGCTCCATGGACATCATCCTTGTGCCACCCTCAGGGCTCCAAGGACATCTTCCTCGTGCCATGTTCAGGGTTCCATGGGCATCCTCATCGTGCCATGCTCAGGGTTCCATGGACATCTTCCTCGTGTCACGCTCAGGGTTCCCTGGGCATCTTCCTCGTGCCACGCTCAGGGTTCCATGGGCATATTCCACGTGCCATGCTCAGGGTTCCATGGACATCATCCTCGTGCTATGCTCAGGGTTCCATGGACATCATCCTCGTGCCAAGCTCAGGGCTCCATGGACATCATCCTCGTGCCATGCTCAAGGTTCCATGACATCTTCCTTGTGATATGCTCAGGGTTCCATGGACATCATCCTCGTGCCAAGCTCAGGGTTCCATGGACATCATCCTCGTGCCACGCTCAGGGTTCCATGGACATCATCCTCGTGCCATGCTCAGGGTTCCATGGACATCATCTTCTTGCCAAGCTCAGGGTTCCATGGACATCATCCTCGTGCCATGTCTTCCTCGAGCCATGCTCTGGGCTCCATGGACATCATCCTCGTGCCACCCTCAGGGCTCCATGGACATCTTCCTCATGCCACCCTCAGGGCTCCAAGGACATCTTCCTCGTGCCATGTTCAGGGTTCCATGGCCATCCTCATCGTGCCATGCTCAGTGTTCCATGGACATCTTCCTTGTGCCACGCTCAGGGTTCCATGGGCATCTTCCTCGTGCCACGCTCAGGGTTCCATGGGCATATTCCACGTGCCATGCTCAGGACTCCATGGACATTATCATTGTGCCAAGCTCAGGGTTCCATGGACATCATCCTCGTGCCAAGCTCAGGGTTCCATGGACATCATCCTCGTGCCACGCTCAGGGCTTTATGGACATATTCCTCGTGCCATGCTCAGGGTTCCATGGACATCGTCATCGCGCCACGCTCAGGATTTCATGGGCATCTTGCTCGTGCCACGCTCAGGGTTCCATGGGCATCATCCTGATGCCACGCTCAGGGTTCCATGGACATCATCCTCGTGCCATGCTCAGGGTTCCATGGACATCATTCTCATGCCAAGCTCAGGGTTCCATGGACATCATCCTCGTGCCATGTCTTCCTCGAGCCACGCTCAGGGCTCCATGGACATCATCCTCGTGCCACCCTCAGGGCTCCAAGGACATCTTCCTCGTGCCATCTTCAGGGTTCCATGGGCCTCCTCATTGTGCCATGCTCAGGGTTCCATGGACATCTTCCTCGTGCCACGCTCAGGGTTCCATGGGCATCTTCCTCGTGCCACGCTCAGGGTTCCATGGACATCATCCTCGTGCCATGCTCAGGGTTCCATGGACATCATCCTTGTGCCAATCTCAGGGTTCCATGGACATCATCCTCGTGCCATGTCTTCCTCGAGCCATGCTCTGGGCTCCATGGACATCATCCTTGTGCCACGCTCAGGGTTCCATGGACATCTTCCTCGTGCCATGCTCAGGGTTCCATGGACATCATCCTCGTGCCACGCTCAGGATTCCATGGACATCTTCCTCCTGCCACGCTCAGGGTTCCATGGGCATCATCCTCATGCCACGCTCAGGGTTCCATGGGCATATTCCTTGTGCCATGCTCAGGACTCCATGGGCATATTCCTCGTGCCACACTCAGGGCTCCATGGACATCATCCTCGTGCCACGCTCAGGGTTCCATGGACTTCATCCTTGTGCCACATTCAGGTTTCCATGCACATCATCCTTGTGCCATGCTCAGGGTTCCATGGGCATCTTCCTTGTGCCACGCTCAGGGTTCCATGTACATCATCCTCGTGCCACACTCAGGGTTCCATGGACTTCATCCTTGTGCCACATTCAGGTTTCCATGCACATCATCCTTGTGCCACGCTCAGGGCTCCATGGACATCATCCTCGCACCACGCTCAGGGCTCCGTGGACATCATCCCCGCACCACGCTCAGGGTTCCATGGACATCATCCTCGTGCCATGCTCAGGGTTCCATGGACATCATTCTCGTGCCAAGCTCAGGGTTCCATGGACAACATCCTCGTGCCATGTCTTACTCGAGCCAAGCTCAGGGCTCCATGGACATCATCCTCGCACCACGCTCAGGGCTCCATGGACATCATCCTCGCACCACGCTCAGGGTTCCATGGACATCATCCTCGTGCCATGCTCAGGGTTCCATGGACATCATTCTCGTGCCAAGCTCAGGGTTCCATGGACATCATCCTCGTGCCATGTTTTCCTCGAGCCACGCTCAGGGCTCTATGGACATCATCCTCATGCCACGCTCAGGGTTCCATGGGCATATTCCTTGTGCCATGCTCAGGACTCCATGGGCATATTCCTCGTGCCACACTCAGGGCTCCATGGACATCATCCTCGTGCCACGCTCAGGGTTCCATGGACTTCATCCTTGTGCCACATTCAGGTTTCCATGCACATCATCCTTGTGCCATGCTCAGGGTTCCATGGGCATCTTCCTTGTGCCACGCTCAGGGTTCCATGTACATCATCCTTGTGCCACGCTCAGGGTTCCATGGACATCATCCTCGTGCCATGCTCAGGGTTCCATGGACATCATTCTCGTGCCAAGCTCAGGGTTCCATGGACATCATCCTCGTGCCACGCTCAGGGTTCCATGGACATCATCCTCATGCCACCCTCAGGGCTCTAAGGACATCTTCCTCGTGCCATGTTCAGGGTTCCATGGGCATCCTCATCGTGCCATGTTCAGGGTTCCATGGACATCTTCCTTGTGCCACGCTCAGTGTTCCATGGGCATCTTCCTCGTGCCACGCTCAGGGTTCCATGGGCATATTCCACGTGCCATGCTCAGGACTCCATGGACATTATCATTGTGCCAAGCTCAGGGTTCCATGGACATCATCCTCGTGCCAAGCTCAGGGTTCCATGGACATCATCCTCGTGCCACGCTCAGGGCTTTATGGACATATTCCTCGTGCCATGCTCAGGGTTCCATGGACATCGTCATCGCGCCACGCTCAGGATTTCATGGGCATCTTGCTCGTGCCACGCTCAGGGTTCCATGGGCATCATCCTGATGCCACGCTCAGGGTTCCATGGACATCATCCTCGTGCCATGCTCAGGGTTCCATGGACATCATTCTCATGCCAAGCTCAGGGTTCCATGGACATCATCCTCGTGCCATGTCTTCCTCGAGCCACGCTCAGGGCTCCATGGACATCATCCTCGTGCCACCCTCAGGGCTCCAAGGACATCTACCTCGTGCCATCTTCAGGGTTCCATGGGCATCCTCATCGTGCCATGCTCAGGGTTCCCTGGACATCTTCCTCGTGCCATCTTCAGGGTTCCATGGACATCTTCCTCGTGCCACGCTCAGGGTTCCAAGGACATCTTCCTCGTGCCACGCTCAGGGTTCCATGGACATCATCCTCGTGCCATGCTCAGGGTTCCATGGACATCATCCTTGTGCCAAGCTCAGGGTTCCATGGACATCATCCTCATGCCATGTCTTCCTCGAGCCATGCTCTGGGCTCCATGGACATCATCCTTGTGCCACGCTCAGGGTTCTATGGACATCTTCCTCGTGCCATGCTCAGGGTTCCATGGACATCATCCTCGTGCCACGCTCAGGGTTCCATGGACATCTTCCTCCTGCCACGCTCAGGGTTCCATGGGCATCATCCTCATGCCACGCTCAGGGTTCTATGGGCATATTCCTTGTGCCATGCTCAGGACTCCATGGGCATATTCCTCGTGCCACACTCAGGGCTCCATGGACATCATCCTCGTGCCACGCTCAGGGTTCCATGGACTTCATCCTTGTGCCACATTCAGGTTTCCATGCACATCATCCTTGTGCCATGCTCAGGGTTCCATGGGCATCTTCCTTGTGCCACGCTCAGGGCTCCATGGACATCATCCTCGTGCCACGCTCAGGGTTCCATGGACTTCATCCTCGTGCCACATTCAGGTTTCCATGCACATCATCCTTGTGCCACGCTCAGGGTTCCATGGGCATCTTCCTTGTGCCACGCTCAGGACTCCATGGACATCATCCTCGCACCACGCTCAGGGCTCCATGGACATCATCCTCGCGCCACGCTCAGGGTTCCATGGACATCATCCTCGAGCCAAGCTCAGGGCTCCATGGACATCATCCTTGTGCCACCCTCAGGGCTCCAAGGACATCTTCCTCGTGCCATGTTCAGGGTTCCATGGGCATCCTCATCGTGCCATGCTCAGGGTTCCATGGACATCTTCCTCGTGTCACGCTCAGGGTTCCCTGGGCATCTTCCTCGTGCCACGCTCAGGGTTCCATGGGCATATTCCACGTGCCATGCTCAGGGTTCCATGGACATCATCCTCGTGCTATGCTCAGGGTTCCATGGACATCATCCTCGTGCCAAGCTCAGGGCTCCATGGACATCATCCTCGTGCCATGCTCAAGGTTCCATGACATCTTCCTTGTGATATGCTCAGGGTTCCATGGACATCATCCTCGTGCCAAGCTCAGGGTTCCATGGACATCATCCTCGTGCCACGCTCAGGGTTCCATGGACATCATCCTCGTGCCATGCTCAGGGTTCCATGGACATCATCTTCTTGCCAAGCTCAGGGTTCCATGGACATCATCCTCGTGCCATGTCTTCCTCGAGCCATGCTCTGGGCTCCATGGACATCATCCTCGTGCCACCCTCAGGGCTCCATGGACATCTTCCTCGTGCCATGCTCAGGGTTCCATGGACATCATCCTCGGGCCACGCTCAGGGTTCCATGGACATCTTCCTCATGCCACGCTCAGGGTTCCATGGGCATCATCCTCATGCCACGCTCAGGGTTCCATGGGCATATTCCTTGTGCCATGCTCAGGACTCCATGGGCATATTCCTTGTGCCACACTCAGGGCTCCATGAACTTCATCCTTGTGCTACATTCAG
The DNA here is from genome assembly GCF_040938575.1 of Ambystoma mexicanum. NCBI lineage: Eukaryota > Metazoa > Chordata > Amphibia > Caudata > Ambystomatidae > Ambystoma > Ambystoma mexicanum. The sequence goes on along the minus strand of NC_090925.1, from coordinate 31,469,472 downwards.
GTTTCCATGCACATCATCCTTGTGCCACGCTAAGGGTTCCATGGGCATCTTCCTTGTGCCACGCTCAGGGCTCCATGGACATCATCCTCGTGCCACGCTCAGGGTTCCATGGACATCATCCTCGTGCCATGCTCAGAGTTCCATGGACATCATTCTCGTGCCAAGCTCAGGGTTCCATGGACATCATCCTCGTGCCACGCTCAGGGTTCCATGGACATCATCCTCATGCCACCCTCAGGGCTCCAAGGACATCTTCCTCGTGCCATGTTCAGGGTTCCATGGCCATCCTCATCGTGCCATGCTCAGGGTTCCATGGACATCTTCCTTGTGCCACGCTCAGGGTTCCATGGGCATCTTCCTCGTGCCACGCTCAGGGTTCCATGGGCATATTCCACGTGCCATGCTCAGGACTCCATGGACATTATCATTGTGCCAAGCTCAGGGTTCCATGGACATCATCCTCGTGCCAAGCTCAGGGTTCCATGGACATCATCCTCGTGCCACGCTCAGGGCTTTATGGACATATTCCTCGTGCCATGCTCAGGGTTCCATGGACATCGTCATCGCGCCACGCTCAGGATTTCATGGGCATCTTGCTCGTGCCACGCTCAGGGTTCCATGGGCATCATCCTGATGCCACGCTCAGGGTTCCATGGACATCATCCTCGTGCCATGCTCAGGGTTCCATGGACATCATTCTCATGCCAAGCTCAGGGTTCCATGGACATCATCCTCGTGCCATGTCTTCCTCGAGCCACGCTCAGGGCTCCATGGACATCATCCTCGTGCCACCCTCAGGGCTCCAAGGACATCTTCCTCGTGCCATCTTCAGGGTTCCATGGGCCTCCTCATCGTGCCATGCTCAGGGTTCCATGGACATCTTCCTCGTGCCACGCTTAGGGTTCCATGGGCATCTTCCTCGTGCCACGCTCAGGGTTCCATGGACATCATCCTCGTGCCATGCTCAGGGTTCCATGGACATCATCCTCGTGCCACGCTCAGGGTTCCATGGACATCTTCCTCCTGCCACGCTCAGGGTTCCATGGGCATCATCCTCATGCCACGCTCAGGGTTCTATGGGCATATTCCTTGTGCCATGCTCTGGACTCCATGGGCATATTCCTCGTGCCACACTCAGGGCTCCATGGACATCATCCTCGTGCCACGCTCAGGGTTCCATGGACTTCATCCTTGTGCCACATTCAGGTTTCCATGCACATCATCCTTGTGCCATGCTCAGGGTTCCATGTGCATCTTCCTTGTGCCACGCTCAGGGCTCCATGGACATCATCCTCGTGCCACGCTCAGGGTTCCATGGACTTCATCCTTGTGCCACATTCAGGTTTCCATGCACATCATCCTTGTGCCACGCTCAGGGTTCCATGGGCATCTTCCTTGTGCCACGCTCAGGGCTCCATGGACATCATCCTCGCACCACGCTCAGGGCTCCATGGACATCATCCTCGCGCCACGCTCAGGGTTCCATGGACATCATCCTCGAGCCAAGCTCAGGGCTCCATGGACATCATCCTTGTGCCACCCTCAGGGCTCCAAGGACATCTTCCTCGTGCCATGTTCAGGGTTCCATGGGCATCCTCATCGTGCCATGCTCAGGGTTCCATGGACATCTTCCTCGTGTCACGCTCAGGGTTCCCTGGGCATCTTCCTCGTGCCACGCTCAGGGTTCCATGGGCATATTCCACGTGCCATGCTCAGGGTTCCATGGACATCATCCTCGTGCTATGCTCAGGGTTCCATGGACATCATCCTCGTGCCAAGCTCAGGGCTCCATGGACATCATCCTCGTGCCATGCTCAAGGTTCCATGACATCTTCCTTGTGATATGCTCAGGGTTCCATGGACATCATCCTCGTGCCAAGCTCAGGGTTCCATGGACATCATCCTCGTGCCACGCTCAGGGTTCCATGGACATCATCCTCGTGCCATGCTCAGGGTTCCATGGACATCATCTTCGTGCCAAGCTCAGGGTTCCATGGACATCATCCTCGTGCCATGTCTTCCTCGAGCCATGCTCTGGGCTCCATGGACATCATCCTCGTGCCACCCTCAGGGCTCCATGGACATCTTCCTCGTGCCATGCTCAGGGTTCCATGGACATCATCCTCGGGCCACGCTCAGGGTTCCATGGACATCTTCCTCATGCCACGCTCAGGGTTCCATGGGCATCATCCTCATGCCACGCTCAGGGTTCCATGGGCATATTCCTTGTGCCATGCTCAGGACTCCATGGGCATATTCCTTGTGCCACACTCAGGGCTCCATGAACTTCATCCTTGTGCTACATTCAGGTTTCCATGCACATCATCCTTGTGCCACGCTAAGGGTTCCATGGGCATCTTCCTTGTGCCACGCTCAGGGCTCCATGGACATCATCCTCGTGCCACGCTCAGGGTTCCATGGACATCATCCTCGTGCCATGCTCAGAGTTCCATGGACATCATTCTCGTGCCAAGCTCAGGGTTCCATGGACATCATCCTCGTGCCACGCTCAGGGTTCCATGGACATCATCCTCATGCCACCCTCAGGGCTCCAAGGACATCTTCCTCGTGCCATGTTCAGGGTTCCATGGCCATCCTCATCGTGCCATGCTCAGTGTTCCATGGACATCTTCCTTGTGCCACGCTCAGGGTTCCATGGGCATCTTCCTCGTGCCACGCTCAGGGTTCCATGGGCATATTCCACGTGCCATGCTCAGGACTCCATGGACATTATCATTGTGCCAAGCTCAGGGTTCCATGGACATCATCCTCGTGCCAAGCTCAGGGTTCCATGGACATCATCCTCGTGCCACGCTCAGGGCTTTATGGACATATTCCTCGTGCCATGCTCAGGGTTCCATGGACATCGTCATCGCGCCATGCTCAGGATTTCATGGGCATCTTGCTCGTGCCACGCTCAGGGTTCCATGGGCATCATCCTGATGCCACGCTCAGGGTTCCATGGACATCATCCTCGTGCCATGCTCAGGGTTCCATGGACATCATTCTCATGCCAAGCTCAGGGTTCCATGGACATCATCCTCGTGCCATGTCTTCCTCGAGCCACGCTCAGGGCTCCATGGACATCATCCTCGTGCCACCCTCAGGGCTCCAAGGACATCTTCCTCGTGCCATCTTCAGGGTTCCATGGGCCTCCTCATCGTGCCATGCTCAGGGTTCCATGGACATCTTCCTCGTGCCACGCTCAGGGTTCCATGGGCATCTTCCTCGTGCCACGCTCAGGGTTCCATGGACATCATCCTCGTGCCATGCTCAGGGTTCCATGGACATCATCCTTGTGCCAAGCTCAGGGTTCCATGGACATCATCCTCGTGCCATGTCTTCCTCGAGCCATGCTCTGGGCTCCATGGACATCATCCTTGTGCCACGCTCAGGGTTCCATGGACATCTTCCTCGTGCCATGCTCAGGGTTCCATGGACATCATCCTCGTGCCACGCTCAGGATTCCATGGACATCTTCCTCCTGCCACGCTCAGGGTTCCATGGGCATCATCCTCATGCCACGCTCAGGGTTCCATGGGCATATTCCTTGTGCCATGCTCAGGACTCCATGGGCATATTCCTCGTGCCACACTCAGGGCTCCATGGACATCATCCTCGTGCCACGCTCAGGGTTCCATGGACTTCATCCTTGTGCCACATTCAGGTTTCCATGCACATCATCCTTGTGCCATGCTCAGGGTTCCATGGGCATCTTCCTTGTGCCACGCTCAGGGTTCCATGTACATCATCCTCGTGCCACACTCAGGGTTCCATGGACTTCATCCTTGTGCCACATTCAGGTTTCCATGCACATCATCCTTGTGCCACGCTCAGGGCTCCATGGACATCATCCTCGCACCACGCTCAGGGCTCCATGGACATCATCCCCGCACCACGCTCAGGGTTCCATGGACATCATCCTCGTGCCATGCTCAGGGTTCCATGGACATCATTCTCGTGCCAAGCTCAGGGTTCCATGGACAACATCCTCGTGCCATGTCTTACTCGAGCCAAGCTCAGGGCTCCATGGACATCATCCTCGCACCACGCTCAGGGCTCCATGGACATCATCCTCGCACCACGCTCAGGGTTCCATGGACATCATCCTCGTGCCATGCTCAGGGTTCCATGGACATCATTCTCGTGCCAAGCTCAGGGTTCCATGGACATCATCCTCGTGCCATGTTTTCCTCGAGCCACGCTCAGGGCTCTATGGACATCATCCTCATGCCACGCTCAGGATTCCATGGGCATATTCCTTGTGCCATGCTCAGGACTCCATGGGCATATTCCTCGTGCCACACTCAGGGCTCCATGGACATCATCCTCGTGCCACGCTCAGGGTTCCATGGACTTCATCCTTGTGCCACATTCAGGTTTCCATGCACATCATCCTTGTGCCATGCTCAGGGTTCCATGGGCATCTTCCTTGTGCCACGCTCAGGGTTCCATGTACATCATCCTTGTGCCACGCTCAGGGTTCCATGGACATCATCCTCGTGCCATGCTCAGGGTTCCATGGACATCATTCTCGTGCCAAGCTCAGGGTTCCATGGACATCATCCTCGTGCCACGCTCAGGGTTCCATGGACATCATCCTCATGCCACCCTCAGGGCTCTAAGGACATCTTCCTCGTGCCATGTTCAGGGTTCCATGGGCATCCTCATCGTGCCATGTTCAGGGTTCCATGGACATCTTCCTTGTGCCACGCTCAGTGTTCCATGGGCATCTTCCTCGTGCCACGCTCAGGGTTCCATGGGCATATTCCACGTGCCATGCTCAGGACTCCATGGACATTATCATCGTGCCAAGCTCAGGGTTCCATGGACATCATCCTCGTGCCAAGCTCAGGGTTCCATGGAAATCATCCGCGTGCCACGCTCAGGTTTCCATGGACATCATCCTCGTGCCACGCTCAGGGCTCTATGCACATCATCCTTCTGCCACGCTCAGGGTCCATGGACATCATCCTCGTGCCACTCTCAGGGTTCCATGGACATCTTTCTTGTGCCATGCTCAGGGTTCCATGGACATCATCCCTGTGCCATACTCAGGGTTCCATGGACATCTTTCACTTGCCATGCTCAGGGTTCCATAGACACCTTTCTCATGCCACGCTCAGGGTTCCATGGACATCATCCTCGTGCCACGCTCAGGGTTCCATGGACTTCATCCTCGGGCCACTCCAGGGTTCCATGGACATCTTTCTTGTGCCATGCTCAGGGTTCCATGGACATCATCCCTGTGCCATACTCAGGTTTCCATGGACATCTTCCACTTGCCATGCTCAGGGTTCCATAGACACCTTCCTCATGCCACGCTCAGGGCTCCATGGACATCATCCTCGTGCCATGCTCAGGGTTCCATGGACATCAACCTTGTGCCATGCTCATGGTTCCATGGACATCATCCTCGTGCCACGCTCAGGGTTCCATAGAAATCATCATCCTCGTGCCATGCTCAGGGTTCCATGGACATCATCCTCGTGCCACGCTCATGGCTCCATGGACATTATCCTTATGCCACGCTCAGGGTCCATTGACATCATCCTCGTGCCACGCTCAGGGTTCCATGGACATCTTTCTTGTGCCATGCTCAGGGTTCTATGGACATCATCCTCGTGCCACGCTCAGGGCTCCATTGACATCATCCTCGTGCCATGGTCAGGGTTCCATTGAAATCATCCTCGTGCCATGGTCAGGGGTCCATGGAAATCATCCTCGTGCCATGCTCAGGGTTCCATGGAGATCTTCCTCGTGCCATGCTCAGGGTTCCATGGACATCATCCTTGTGCCATGCTCAGGGTTCCACAGAAATCATCATGCTCATGCCATGCTCAGTGTTCTTTGGAAATCATCATCCTCGTGCCACCCTCAGTGTTCCATGGAAATCATTATCCTCGTGCCATGCTCAGGGTTCCATGGACATCATCCTCGTGCCACGCTCAGGGCTCCAAGGACATCATCCTTCTGCCACGCTCAGGGTCCATGGACATCATCCTCGTGCCACTCTCAGGGTTCCATGGACATCTTTCTTGTGCCATGCTCAGGGTTCCATGGACAGCATCCCTGTGCCATACACAGGGTTCCATGGACATCTTCCACTTGCCATGCTCAGGGTTCCAAAGACACCTTCCTCATGCCATGCTCAGGGTTCCATGGACATCATCCTCGTGCCACGCTCAGGGTTCCATGGACATCATCCTTGTGCCGAGCTCATGGTTCCATGGACTTCATCCTCGTGCCATGCTCAGGGTTCCATGGACATCATCCTCGTGCCATGCTCAGGGTTCCATGGATTTCATCCTCGGGCCATACTCAGGGTTCCATGGACATCTTCCACTTGCCATGCTCAGGGTTCCATGGACGTCATCCTCGTGCCCTGTTTTCCTCGAGCCACGCTCAGGGCTCTATGGACATCATCCTCGTGCCACCCTCAGGGCTTTATAGACATCTTCCTCGTGCCATGCTCAGGGTTCCATGGACATCGTCATCGCGCCACGCTCAGGATTTCATGGGCATCTTGCTCGTGCCACGCTCAGGGTTCCATGGGCATCATCCTCATGCCACGCTCAGGGTTCCATGGACATCATCATCGTGCCATGCTCAGGGTTCCATGGACATCATTCTCATGCCAAGCTCAGGGTTCCATGGACATCATCCTCGTGCCATGTCTCCCTCGAGCCACGCTCAGGGCTCCATGGACATCATCCTCGTGCCACGCTCAGGGCTCCAAGGACATCTTCCTCGTGCCATCTTTAGGGTTCCATGGGCATCCTCATCGTGCCATGCTCAGGGTTCCATGGACATCTTCCTCGCGCCACGCTCAGGGTTCCATGGGCATCTTCCTCGTACCACGCTCAGGGTTCCATGGACATCATCCTCGTGCCATGCTCAGGGTTCCATGGACATCATCCTTGTGCCAAACTCAAGGTTCCATGGACATCATCCTCATGCCATGTCTTTGTCGAGCCATGCTCTGGGCTCCATGGACATCATCCTTGTGCCACGCTCAGGGTTCCATGGACATCTTCCACTTGCCATGCTCAGGGTTCCATAGACACCTTCCTCATGCCATGCTCAGGGTTCCATGGACATCATCCTCGTGCCACGCTCAGGGTTCCATGGACATCATCCTTGTGCCGAGCTCATGGTTCCATGGACATCATCCTCGTGCCATGCTCAGGGTTCCATGGACATCATCCTCGTGCCATGCTCAGGGTTCCATGGATTTCATCCTCGGGCCATACTCAGGGTTCCATGGACATCTTCCACTTGCCATGCTCAGGGTTCCATGGACGTCATCCTCGTGCCATGTTTTCCTCGAGCCACGCTCAGGGCTCTATGGACATCATCCTCGTGCCACCCTCAGGGCTTTATAGACATCTTCCTCGTGCCATGCTCAGGGTTCCATGGACATCGTCATCGCGCCACGCTCAGGATTTCATGGGCATCTTGCTCGTGCCACGCTCAGGGTTCCATGGGCATCATCCTCATGCCACGCTCAGGGTTCCATGGACATCATCATCGTGCCATGCTCAGGGTTCCATGGACATCATTCTCATGCCAAGCTCAGGGTTCCATGGACATCATCCTCGTGCCATGTCTCCCTCGAGCCACGCTCAGGGCTCCATGGACATCATCCTCGTGCCACGCTCAGGGCTCCAAGGACATCTTCCTCGTGCCATCTTTAGGGTTCCATGGGCATCCTCATCGTGCCATGCTCAGGGTTCCATGGACATCTTCCTCGCGCCACGCTCAGGGTTCCATGGGCATCTTCCTCGTACCACGCTCAGGGTTCCATGGACATCATCCTCGTGCCATGCTCAGGGTTCCATGGACATCATCCTTGTGCCAAACTCAAGGTTCCATGGACATCATCCTCATGCCATGTCTTCGTCGAGCCATGCTCTGGGCTCCATGGACATCATCCTTGTGCCACGCTCAGGGTTCCATGGACATCTTCCTCGTGCCATGCTCAGGGTTCCATGGACATCATCCTCGTGCCACGCTCAGGGTTCCATGGACATCTTCCTCCTGCCACGCTCAGGGTTCCATGGGCATCATCCTCATGCCACGCTCAGGGTTCCATGGGCATATTCCTTGTGCCATGCTCAGGACTCCATGGGCATATTCCTCGTGCCACACTCAGGGCTCCATGGACATCATCCTCGTGCCACGCTCAGGGTTCCATGGACTTCATCCTTGTGCCACATTCAGGTTTCCATGCACATCATCCTTGTGCCACGCTCAGGGTTCCATGGGCATCTTCCTTGTGACACGCTCAGGGTTCCATGGACATCATCCTCGTGCCACACTCAGGGTTCCATGGACTTCATCCTTGTGCCACATTCAGGTTTCCATGCACATCATCCTTGTGCCACGCTCAGGGCTCCATGGACATCATCCTCGTGCCATGCTCAGGGTTCCATGGACATCATTCTCGTGCCAAGCTCAGGGTTCCATGGACATCATCCTCGTGCCATGTCTTTCTCGAGCCAAGCTCAGGGCTCCATGGACATCATCCTCTTGCCACCCTCAGGGCTCCAAGGACATCTTCTTCGTGCCATGTTCAGGGTTCCATGGGCATCCTCATCGTGCCATGCTCAGGGTTCCATGGATATCTTCCTCGTGCCATGCTCAGGGTTCCATGGACATCTTCCTCGTGCCACGCTCAGGGTTCCATGGGCATCTTCCTCGTGCCACGCTCAGGGTTCCATGGGCATATTCCATGTGCCATGCTCAGGGTTCCATGGACATCATCCTCGTGCCATGCTCAGGGTTCCATGGACATCATCCTCGTGCCAAGCTCAGGGTTCCATGGACATCATCCTCGTGCCACGCTCAGGGTTCCATGGATATCATCCTCGTGCCACCCTCAGGGCTCCAAGGACATCTTCCTCGTGCCATGTTCAGGGTTCCATGGGCATCCTCATCGTGCCATGCTCAGGGTTCCATGGATATCTTCCTCGTGCCATGCTCAGGGTTCCATGGACATCTTCCTCGTGCCACGCTCAGGGTTCCATGGGCATCTTCCTCGTGCCACGCTCAGGGTTCCATGGGCATATTCCACGTGCCATACTCAGGGTTCCATGGACATCATCCACGTGCCATGCTCAGAGTTCCATGGACATCATCCTCGTGCCAAGCTCAGGGTTCCATGGACATCATCCTCGTGCCACGTTCAGGGTTCCATGGACATCATCCTCGTGCCATGCTCAGGGTTCCATGGACATCATCTTCGTGCCAAGCTCAGGGTTCCATGGACATCATCCTCGTGCCATGTCTTCCTCGAGCCATGCTCTGGGCTCCATGGACATCATCCTTGTGCCACGCTCAGGGTTCCATGGACATCTTCCTCGTGCCATGCTCAGGGTTCCATGGACATCATCCTCGTGCCACGCTCAGGGTTCCATGGACATCTTCCTCATGCCACGCTCAGGGTTCCATGGGCATCATCCTCATGCCACGCTCAGGTTCCATGGGCATATTCCTTGTGCCATGCTCAGGACTCCATGGGCATATTCCTTGTGCCACACTCGGGGCTCCATGGACTTCATCCTTGTGCTACATTCAGGTTTCCATGCACATCATCCTTGTGCCATTCTCAGGGTTCCATGGACATCATCCTCGTGCCATGCTCAGGGTTCCATGGACATCATCCTCGTGCCACGCTCAGTGTTCCATGGACATCATCCTCGTGCCATGCTCAGGGTTCCATGGACATCATTCTCGTGCCATGCTCAGGGTTCCATGGACATCTTCCTTGTGCCACGCTCAGGGTTCCATGGGCATCTTCCTCGTGCCACACTCAGGGTTCCATGGGCATCATCCTCGTGCCACGCTCAGGGCTCCATTGACATCATCCTCGTGCCACGCTCAGGGTTCCATGGACATCATCCTCGTGCCACGCTCAGGGCTCCATGGACATCATCCTTCTGCCACCCTCAGGGCACCAAGGACATCTTCCTCGTGCCATGTTCAGGGTTCCATGGGCATCCTCATCGTGCCATGCTCAGGGTTCCATGGATATCTTCCTCGTGCCATGCTCAGGGTTCCATGGACATCTTCCTCGTGCCACGCTCAGGGTTCCATGGGCATCTTCCTCGTGCCACGCTCAGGGTTCCATGGGCATATTCCACGTGCCATGCTCAGGGTTCCATGGACATCATCCTCGTGCCATGCTCAGGGTTCCATGGACATCATCCTCGTGCCAAGCTCAGGGTTCCATGGACATCATCCTCGTGCCACGCTCAGGGTTCCATGGACATCATCCTCGTGCCATGCTCAGGGTTCCATGGACATCATCTTCGTGGCAAGCTCACGGTTCCATGGACATCATCCTCGTGCCATGTCTTCCTCGAGCCATGCTCTGGGCTCCACGGACATCATCCTTGTGCCACGCTCAGGGTTCCATGGACATCATCCTCGTGCCACGCTCAGGGTTCCATGGACATCTTCCTCCTGCCACGCTCAGGGTTCCATGGGCATCATCCTCATGCCACGCTCAGGGTTCCATGGGCATATTCCTTGTGCCATGCTCAGGACTCCATGGGCATATTCCTCGTGCCACACTCAGGGCTCCATGGACATCATCCTCGTGCCACGCTCAGGGTTCCATGGACTTCATCCTTGTGCCACATTCAGGTTTCCATGCACATCATCCTTGTGCCACGCTCAGGGCTCCATGGGCATCTTCCTTGTGCCACGCTCAGGGTTCCATGGACATCATCCTCGTGCCACACTCAGGGTTCCAGGGACTTCATCCTTGTGCCACGCTCAGGGTTCCATGGATATCATCCTCGTACCACCCTCAGGGCTCCAAGGACATCTTCCTCGTGCCATGTTCAGGGTTCCATGGGCATCCTCATCGTGCCATGCTCAGGGTTCCATGGATATCTTCCTCGTGCCATGCTCAGGGTTCCATGGACATCTTCCTCGTGCCACGCTCAGGGTTCCATGGGCATCTTCCTCGTGCCACGCTCAGGGTTCCATGGGCATATTCCACGTGCCATGCTCAGGGTTCCATGGACATCATCCTCGTGCCATGTTCAGGGTTCCATGGACATCATCCTCGTGCCAAGCTCAGGGTTCCATGGACATCATCCTTGTGCCACGCTCAGGGTTCCATGGACATCATCCTCGTGCCATGCTCAGGGTTCCATGGACATCATCTTCGTGCCAAGCTCAGGGTTCCATGGACATCATCCTCGTGCCATGTCTTCCTCGAGCCATGCTCTGGGCTCCATGGACATCATCCTTGTGCCACGCTCAGGGTTCCATGGACATCTTCCTCGTGCCATGCTCAGGGTTCCATGGACATCATCCTCGTGCCACGCTCAGGGTTCCATGGACATCTTCCTCATGCCACGCTCAGGGTTCCATGGGCATCATCCTCATGCCACGCTCAGGTTCCATGGGCATATTCCTTGTGCCATGCTCAGGACTCCATGGGCATATTCCTTGTGCCACACTCAGGGCTCCATGGACTTCATCCTTGTGCTACATTCAGGTTTCCATGCACATCATCCTTGTGCCATTCTCAGGGTTCCATGGACATCATCCTCGTGCCATGCTCAGGGTTCCATGGACATCATCCTCGTGCCACCCTCAGGGCTCCAAGGACATCTTCCTCGTGCCATGTTCAGGGTTCCATGGGCATCCTCATCGTGCCATGCTCAGGGTTCCATGGATATCTTCCTCGTGCCATGCTCAGGGTTCCATGGACATCTTCCTCGTGCCACGCTCAGGGTTCCATGGGCATCTTCCTCGTGCCACGCTCAGGGTTCCATGGGCATATTCCACGTGCCATGCTCAGGGTTCCATGGACATCATCCTCGTGCCATGCTCAGGGTTCCATGGACATTATCCTCGTGCCACGCTCAGGGCTCCATGGACATCATCCTTCTGCCACCCTCAGGGCTCCAAGGACATCTTCCTCGTGCCATGTTCAGGGTTCCATGGGCATCCTCATCGTGCCATGCTCAGGGTTCCATGGATATCTTCCTCGTGCCATGCTCAGGGTTCCATGGACATCATCCTCGTGCCACGCTCAGGGTTCCATGGGCATCTTCCTCGTGCCACGCTCAGGGTTCCATGGGCATATTCCACGTGCCATGCTCAGGGTTCCATGGACATCATCCTCGTGCCATGCTCAGGGTTCCATGGACATCATCCTCGTGCCAAGCTCAGGGTTCCATGGACATCATCCTCGTGCCACGCTCAGGGTTCCATGGACATCATCCTCGTGCCATGCTCAGGGTTCCATGGACATCATCTTCGTGCCAAGCTCAGGGTTCCATGGACATCATCCTCGTTCCATGTCTTCCTCAAGCCATGCTCTGGGCTCCATGGACATCATCCTTGTGCCACGCTCAGGGTTCCATGGACATCATCCTCGTGCCACGCTCAGGGTTCCATGGACATCTTCCTCCTGCCACGCTCAGGGTTCCATGGGCATCATCCTCATGCCACGCTCAGGGTTCCATGGGCATATTCCTTGTGCCATGCTCAGGACTCCATGGGCATATTCCTCGTGCCACACTCAGGGCTCCATGGACATCATCCTTGTGCCACGCTCAGGGTTCCATGGACTTCATCCTTGTGCCACATTCAGGTTTCCATGCACATCATCCTTCTGCCACGCTCAGGGTTCCATGGGCATCTTCCTTGTGCCACGCTCAGGGTTCCATGGACATCATCCTCGTGCCACACTCAGGGTTCCAGGGACTTCATCCTTGTGCCACATTCAGGTTTCCATGCACATCATCCTTGTGCCACGCTCAGGGCTCCATGGACATCATCGTCGTGCCATGCTCAGGGTTCCATGGACATCATTCTCGTGCCAAGCTCAGGGTTCCATGGACATCATCCTCGTGCCATGTCTTTCTCGAGCCAAGCTCAGGGCTCCATGGACATCATCCTCGTGCCACCCTCAGGGCTCCAAGGACATCTTCCTCGTGCCATGTTCAGGGTTCCATGGGCATCCTCATCGTGCCATGCTCAGGGTTCCATGGATATCTTCCTCGTGCCATGCTCAGGGTTCCATGGACATCTTCCTCGTGCCACGCTCAGGGTTCCATGGGCATCTTCCTCGTGCCACGCTCAGGGTTCCATGGGCATATTCCACGTGCCATGCTCAGGGTTCCATGGACATCATCCTCGTGCCATGCTCAGGGTTCCATGGACATCATCCTCGTGCCAAGCTCAGGGTTCCATGGACATCATCCTCGTGCCACGCTCAGGGTTCCATGGACATCATCCTCGTGCCATGCTCAGGGTTCCATGGACATCAACTTCGTGCCAAGCTCAGGGTTCCATGGACATCATCCTCGTGCCATGTCTTCCTCGAGCCATGCTCTGGGCTCCATGGACATCATCCTTGTGCCACGCTCAGGGTTCCATGGACATCTTCCTCGTGCCATGCTCAGGGTTCCATGGACATCATCCTCGTGCCACGCTCAGGGTTCCATGGACATCTTCCTCATGCCACGCTCAGGGTTCCATGGGCATCATCCTCATGCCACGCTCAGGTTCCATGGGCATATTCCTTGTGCCATGCTCAGGACTCCATGGGCATATTCCTTGTGCCACACTCAGGGCTCCATGGACTTCATCCTTGTGCTACATTCAGGTTTCCATGCACATCATCCTTGTGCCATTCTCAGGGTTCCATGGACATCATCCTCGTGCCATGCTCAGGGTTCCATGGACATCATCCTCATGCCACGCTCAGTGTTCCATGGACATCATCCTCGTGCCATGCTCAGGGTTCTATGGACATCATTCTCGTGCCATGCTCAGGGTTCCATGGACATCTTCCTTGTGCCACGCTCAGGGTTCCATGGGCATCTTCCTCGTGCCACGCTCAGGGTTCCATGGGCATCATCCTCGTGCCACGCTCAGGGCTCCATTGACATCATCTTCGTGCCACGCTCAGGGTTCCATGGACATCATCCTCGTGCCACGCTCAGGGCTCCATGGACATCATCCTTCTGCCACGCTCAGGGTCCATGGACATCATCCTCGTGCCACTATCAGGGTTCCATTGACATCGTTCTTGTGCCATGCTTAGGGTTCCATGGACATCATCCCTGTGCCATACTCAGGGTTCCACTTGCCATGCTCAGGGTTCCATAGACACCTTCCTCATGCCACGCTCAGGGTTCCATGGACATCATCCTTGTGCCACGCTCAGGGTTCCATGGACTTCATCCTCGGGCCACTCTCAGGGTTCCATGGACATCTTTCTTGTGCCATGCTCAGGGTTCCATGGACATTATCCCTGTGCCATACTCATGGTTCCATGGACATCTTCCACTTGCCATGCTCAGGGTTCCATAGACACCTTCCTCATGCCACGCTCTGGGCTCCATGGACATCATCCTCGTGCCATGCTCAAGGTTCCATGGACATCATCCTTGTGCCGTGCTCATGGTTCCATGGACATCATCCTCGTGCCACGCTCAGTGTTCCATGGACATCATGTTCCTCGCGCCATGCTCAGGGTTCCATAGAAATCATCATCCTCGTGCCATGCTCAGGGTTCCATGGACATCATCCTCGTGCCACGCTCAAGGCTCCATGGACATTATCCTTATGCCATGCTCAGGGTCCATTGACATCATCCTCGTGCCACGCTCAGGGTTCATTGGACATCTTTCTTGTGCCATGCTCAGGGTTCTATGGACATCATCCTCGTGCCACGCTCAGGGCTCCATTGACATCATCCTCGTGCCATGGTCAGGGTTCCATGGAAATCATCCTCGTGCCATGGTCAGGGGTCCATGGAAATCATCCTTGTGCCATGCTCAGGGTTCCATGGAGATCTTCCTCATGCCATGCTCAGGGTTCCATGGAGATCTTCCTCGTTCATGCTCAGGGTTCCATGGACATCATCCTCGTGCCATGCTCAGGGTTCCATAGAAATCATCATGCTCATGCCATGCTCAGTGTTCTATGGAAATCATCATCCTCGTGCCACCCTCACTGTTCCATGGAAATCATTATCCTCGTGCCATGCTCAGGGTTCCATGGACATCATCCTCGTGCCACGCTCAGGGCTCCAAGGACATCATTCTTCTGCCACGCTCAGGGTCCATGGACATCATCCTCGTGCCACTCTCAGGGTTCCATGGACATCTTTCTTGTGCCATGCTCAGGGTTCCATGGACATCATCCCTGTGCCATACTCAGGGTTCCATGGACATCTTCCACTTGCCATGCTAAGGGTTCCATAGACACCTTCCTCATGCCACGCTCAGGGTTCCATGGACATCATCCTCGTGCCACGCTCAGGGTTCCATGGACTTCATCCTCGGGCCATTCTCAGGGTTCCATGGACATCATCCTCGTGCCGTGCTCATGGTTCCATGGACATCATCCTCGTGCCACGCTCAGTGTTCCATGGACATCATGTTCCTCGCGCCATGCTCAGGGTTCCATAGAAATCATCATCCTCGTGCCATGCTCAGGGTTCCATGGACATCATCCTCGTGCCACGCTCAAGGCTCCATGGACATTATCCTTATGCCATGCTCAGGGTCCATTGACATCATCCTCGTGCCACGCTCAGGGTTCATTGGACATCTTTCTTGTGCCATGCTCAGGGTTCTATGGACATCATCCTCGTGCCACGCTCAGGGCTCCATTGACATCATCCTCGTGCCATGGTCAGGGTTCCATGGAAATCATCCTCGTGCCATGGTCAGGGGTCCATGGAAATCATCCTTGTGCCATGCTCAGGGTTCCATGGAGATCTTCCTCATGCCATGCTCAGGGTTCCATGGAGATCTTCCTCGTTCATGCTCAGGGTTCCATGGACATCATCCTCGTGCCATGCTCAGGGTTCCATAGAAATCATCATGCTCATGCCATGCTCAGTGTTCTATGGAAATCATCATCCTCGTGCCACCCTCACTGTTCCATGGAAATCATTATCCTCGTGCCATGCTCAGGGTTCCATGGACATCATCCTCGTGCCACGCTCAGGGCTCCAAGGACATCATTCTTCTGCCACGCTCAGGGTCCATGGACATCATCCTCGTGCCACTCTCAGGGTTCCATGGACATCTTTCTTGTGCCATGCTCAGGGTTCCATGGACATCATCCCTGTGCCATACTCAGGGTTCCATGGACATCTTCCACTTGCCATGCTAAGGGTTCCATAGACACCTTCCTCATGCCACGCTCAGGGTTCCATGGACATCATCCTCGTGCCACGCTCAGGGTTCCATGGACTTCATCCTCGGGCCATTCTCAGGGTTCCATGGACATCATCCTCGTGCCATGCTCCGGGTTCCATGGACATCATCCTTGTGCCGTGTTCATGGTTCCATGGACATCATCCTCGTGCCAAGCTCAGGGTTCCACGGACATCATCCTTGGGCCATGCTCAGGGCTCCATGGACATCATCCTCGTGCCACGCTCAGGGCTACATGGACATTATCCTTATGCCACGCTCAGGGTCCATTGACATCATCCTCGTGCCACGCTCAGGGTTCCATGGACATCATCCTCGTGCCATGCTCAGGGTTCCATGGACTTCATCCTCGAGCCATTCTCAGGGTTCCATGGACATCATCCTCGTGCCAAGCTCAGGGTTCCATGGACATCATCCTTTTGCCGTGCTCATGGTTCCATGGACATCATCCTCGTGCCAAGCTCAGGGTTCCATGGACATCATCCTCGTACCATACTCAGGGTTCCATGGACATCTTCCACTTGCCATGCTCAGGGTTCCATAGACAACTTCCTCATGCCACACTCAGGGCTCCATGGACATCATCCTTGTGCCACGCTCAGGGTCCATGGACATCATCCTCGTCCACGCTCAGGTTTCCATGGACATCATTCTTGTGCCATGCTCAGGGTTCCATGGACATCATCCCTGTGCCATACTCAGGGTTCCATGGACATCTTCCACATGCCATGCTCAAGGTTCCATGGACATCTTCCTCATGCCATGCTCAGGGTTCCATGGACATCATCCTCGTGCTACGCGCAGGGTTCTATGGACATCTTCCTTGTGCCAGGCTCAGGGTTCCATGGACATCATCTTCCTCGTGCCATGCTCAGGGTTCCATGGACATCATCCTCGCACCACGCTCAGGGTTCCATGGACATCAGCCTCGTGCCACGCTCAGGATTCCATGGGCATCTTCCTCGTGCCACGCTCAGGGCTCCATGGACATCAGCCTCGCGCCACGCTCAGGGTTCCATGGACATCAGCCTCGTGCCACGATCAGGGTTCCATTGGCATCATCCTCGTGCCATGCTCAGGGTTCCATGGACACCTTCCTCGTGCCATGCTCAAGGTTCCATGGACATCTTCCTCATGCCATGCTCAAGGTTCCATGAACATCACAGGGTTACTGACTTTTGCAATTGTATTTGCTCTCCCTTCTTGCTTCTCCACTCTTTATGACTTCTTACGCTCTGTTCTCTCCTCCTCTCCCTTTTTCCCTTTTCCTGTATCCTCCCCACCTCCCCTTACTTTCTTTTATGCACTTAATCTATCAGAATTGTCCCTGGACCTAGTATGATAGCAACCTTGTCTGTCTCCTCCTCCCGCCCCTTACTGGTAAACGCCCCAACCCCCCCCCCCACTCCAGTACTATCTGAAATGTCGTCAGGCCTAGTATAATAGTCGCTTGTTTTGTTCCTTCCCTACCTTTCTGCACCCCTCTCCCTCACCTTTTGTTTTTCTCCGGCTCTCAGAAATGTCGTCAGGCCTAATACGGTAGTCGCCAGTCTGTTTCCTTTTCCTTCCCACTCTCCCCCTCCCTTCCTTATCTATGTCTTAGCTCTTGCACTATCTGAATGTCGTCAGGCCGAGTACGATAGTGAATTTCACATCCTTACTGTTCATTACCTGTAAGAATGTCATTGTATTTTCCCTTGTTCCCTCCCTTGACTTGAAGCACTTTGAAACACATTGTGCATAGGCGCTATATAAACTATCATATAATATCATATCATCCTCGTGCCATGCTCAGGGTTCTATGGACATCATCCTTGTGCAATGCTCAGAGTTCCATGGACATCATCCTCGTGCCATGCTCAGGGTTCCATGGACATCTTCCTTGTGCCATGCTCAGGGTTCTATGGACATCATCCTTGTGCAAGGCTCAGAGTTCCATGGACTTCATCCTTGGGCCATGCTCAGGGCTCCATGGACATCATCCTTGTGCCATGCTCAGGGTTCCATGGACATCTTCCTTGTGCCATGCTCAGGGTTCCATGGACATCATACTCGTGCCATGCTCAGGGTTCCACGGACATCATCCTTGGGCCATGCTCAGGGCTCCATGGACATCATCCTCGTGCCATGCTCAGGGTTCCATGGACATCTTCCTTGTGCCATGCTCAGGGTTCCATGGACATCATCCTCGTGCCATGCTCAGGGTTCCACAGACATCATCCTTGTGCCACGCTCAGGGCTCCATGGACATCATCGTCGTGCCATGGTCAGGGTTCCATGGAAATCATCCTCGTGCCATGCTCAGGGTTCCATGGACATCTTTCTCGTGCCATGCTCAGGGTTCAATTGACATCATCCTCATGCTGTGCTCATGGTTCCATGGACATCATCCTCGTACCACGCTCAGGGTTCCATTGACATCATGTTCCTCGCGCCACGCTCATTGTTCTATGGAAATCATCATCCTCGTGCCATGCTCAGGGTTCCAGGGATATCATCCTCGTGCCACGCTCAGGGCTCATGGACATCATCATTGTGCCACGCTCAGGGTTCCATGGATGTCATCCTCACACCATGCTCAGGGTTCCATGGACACCTTCCTCGCGCCATGGTCAGGGTTCCATGGACATCATCCTCCTGCCATACTAAGGTTTCCATTGACATCTTCCTCGCGCCATGCTCAGGGGTCCATGGATGTCATCCTCACACCATGGTCAGGGTTCCATGGACATCTTCCTCGTGCCATGGTCGGGGTTCCATGGAGATCTTCCTCGTGACAAGCTCAGGGTTCCATGGACATCATCCCTCTGCCATACTCAGGTTTCCATTGACATCTTCCACTTGCCATGCTCAGGGTTCCATGGGCATCTTCCTCGTGCCACTCTCAGAGTTCCATGAACATCCTCCTCGTGCCATGGTCAGGGTTCCATGGATGTCATCCTCACACCATGCTCAGGGTTCCATGGACATCTCCCGCGTGCCATGCTCAGGGCTCCATGGACATCATCCTCCTGCCACGCTCAGGGTTCCATGGACTTCATCCTTGTGCCACATTCAGGTTTCCATGCACATCATCCTTGTGCCACGCTCAGGGCTCCATGGACATCATCCTCGTGCCATGCTCAGGGTTCCATGGACATCATTCTCGTGCCAAGCTCAGGGTTCCATGGACATCATCCTTGTGCCACGCTCAGGGTTCCATGGGCATCTTCCTTGTGCCACGCTCAGGGCTCCATGGACATCATCCTCCTGCCACGCTCAGGGTTCCATGGACTTCATCCTTGTGCCACATTCAGGTTTCCATGCACATCATCCTTGTGCCACGCTCAGGGCTCCATGGACATCATCCTCGTGCCATGCTCAGGGTTCCATGGACATCATTCTCGTGCCAAGCTCAGGGTTCCATGGACATCATCCTCGTGCCATGTCTTTCTCGAGCCAAGCTCAGGGCTCCATGGACATCATCCTCGTGCCACCCTCAGGGCTCCAAGGACATCTTCCTCGTGCCATGTTCAGGGTTCCATGGGCATCCTCATCGTGCCATGCTCAGGGTTCCATGGATATCTTCCTCGTGCCATGCTCAGGGTTCCATGGACATCTTCCTCGTGCCACGCTCAGGGTTCCATGGGCATCTTCCTCGTGCCACGCTCAGGGTTCCATGGGCATATTCCACGTGCCATGCTCAGGGTTCCATGGACATCATCCTCGTGCCATGCTCAGGGTTCCATGGACATCATCCTCGTGCCAAGCTCAGGGTTCCATGGACATCATCCTCGTGCCACGCTCAGGGTTCCATGGACATCATCCTCGTGCCATGCTCAGGGTTCCATGGACATCATCTTCGTGCCAAGCTCAGGGTTCCATGGACATCATCCTCGTGCCATGTCTTCCTCGAGCCATGCTCTGGGCTCCATGGACATCATCCTTGTGCCACGCTCAGGGTTCCATGGACATCTTCCTCTTGCCAAGCTCAGGGTTCCATGGACATCATCCTCGTGCCACGCTCAGGGTTCCATGGACATCTTCCTCATGCCACGCTCAGGGTTCCATGGGCATCATCCTCATGCCACGCTCAGGTTCCATGGGCATATTCCTTGTGCCATGCTCAGGACTCCATGGGCATATTCCTTGTGCCACACTCAGGGCTCCATGGACTTCATCCTTGTGCCACATTCAGGTTTCCATGGACATCTTCCTCTTGCCAAGCTCAGGGTTCCATGGACATCATCCTCGTGCCACGCTCAGGGTTCCATGGACATCTTCCTCATGCCACGCTCAGGGTTCCATGGGCATCATCCTCATGCCATGCTCAGGTTCCATGGGCATATTCCTTGTGCCATGCTCAGGACTCCATGGGCATATTCCTTGTGCCACACTCAGGGCTCCATGGACTTCATCCTTGTGCCACATTCAGGTTTCCATGCACATCATCCTTCTGCCACGCTCAGGGTTCCATGGGCATCTTCCTTGTGCCACGCTCAGGGTTCCATGGACATCATCCTCGTGCCACACTCAGGGTTCCAGGGACTTCATCCTTGTGCCACATTCAGGTTTCCATGCACATCATCCTTGTGCCACGCTCAGGGCTCCATGGACATCATCCTCGTGCCATGCTCAGGGTTCCATGGACATCATTCTCGTGCCAAGCTCAGGGTTCCATGGACATCATCCTCGTGCCATGTCTTTCTCGAGCCAAGCTCAGGGCTCCATGGACATCATCCTCGTGCCACCCTCAGGGCTCCAAGGACATCTTCCTCGTGCCATGTACAGGGTTCCATGGGCATCCTCATCGTGCCATGCTCAGGGTTCCATGGATATCTTCCTCGTGCCATGCTCAGGGTTCCATGGACATCTTCCTCGTGCCACGCTCAGGGTTCCATGGGCATCTTCCTCGTGCCACGCTCAGGGTTCCATGGGCATATTCCACGTGCCATGCTCAGGGTTCCATGGACATCATCCTCGTGCCATGCTCAGGGTTCCATGGACATCATCCTCGTGCCAAGCTCAGGGTTCCATGGACATCATCCTCGTGCCACGCTCAGGGTTCCATGGACATCATCTTCGTGCCATGCTCAGGGTTCCATGGACATCATCTTCGTGCCAAGCTCAGGGTTCCATGGACATCATCCTCGTGCCATGTCTTCCTCGAGCCATGCTCTGGGCTCCATGGACATCATCCTTGTGCCACGCTCAGGGTTCCATGGACATCTTCCTCGTGCCATGCTCAGGGTTCCATGGACATCATCCTCGTGCCACGCTCAGGGTTCCATGGACATCTTCCTCATGCCACGCTCAGGGTTCCATGGGCATCATCCTCATGCCACGCTCAGGTTCCATGGGCATATTCCTTGTGCCATGCTCAGGACTCCATGGGCATATTCCTTGTGCCACACTCAGGGCTCCATGGACTTCATCCTTGTGCTACATTCAGGTTTCCATGCACATCATCCTTGTGCCATTCTCAGGGTTCCATGGACATCATCCTCGTGCCATGCTCAGGGTTCCATGGACATCATCCTCATGCCACGCTCAGTGTTCCATGGACATCATCCTCGTGCCATGCTCAGGGTTCCATGGACATCATTCTCGTGCCATGCTCAGGGTTCCATGGACATCTTCCTTGTGCCACGGTCAGGGTTCCATGGGCATCTTCCTCGTGCCACGCTCAGGGTTCCATGGGCATCATCCTCGTGCCACGCTCAGGGCTCCATTGACATCATCCTCGTGCCACGCTCAGGGTTCCATGGACATCATCCTCGTGCCACGCTCAGGGCTCCATTGACATCATCCTTCTGCCACGCTCAGGGTCCATGGACATCATCCTCGTGCCACTATCAGGGTTCCATTGACATCTTTCTTGTGCCATGCTCAGGGTTCCATGGACATCATCCCTGTGCCATACTCAGGGTTCCACTTGCCATGCTCAGGGTTCCATAGACACCTTCCTCATGCCACGCTCAGGGTTCCATGGACATCATCCTTGTGCCACGCTCAGGGTTCCATGGACTTCATCCTCGGGCCACTCTCAGGGTTCCATGGACATCTTTCTTGTGCCATGCTCAGGGTTCCATGGACATTATCCCTGTGCCATACTCATGGTTCCATGGACATCTTCCACTTGCCATGCTCAGGGTTCCATAGACACCTTCCTCATGCCACGCTCTGGGCTCCATGGACATCATCCTCGTGCCATGCTCAAGGTTCCATGGACATCATCCTTGTGCCGTGCTCATGGTTCCATGGACATCATCCTCGTGCCATGCTCAGGGTTCCATGGACATCATCCTCGTGCCACGCTCAAGGCTCCATGGACATTATCCTTATGCCATGCTCAGGGTCCATTGACATCATCCTCGTGCCACGCTCAGGGTTCCATGGACATCTTTCTTGTGCCATGCTCAGGGTTCTATGGACATCATCCTCGTGCCACGCTCAGGGCTCCATTGACATCATCCTCGTGCCATGGTCAGGGTTCCATGGAAATCATCCTCGTGCCATGGTCAGGGGTCCATGGAAATCATCCTTGTGCCATGCTCAGGGTTCCATGGAGATCTTCCTCATGCCATGCTCAGGGTTCCATGGAGATCTTCCTCGTGCATGCTCAGGGTTCCATGGACATCATCCTCATGCCATGCTCAGGGTTCCATAGAAATCATCATGCTCATGCCATGCTCAGTGTTCTATGGAAATCATCATCCTCGTGCTACCCTCACTGTTCCATGGAAATCATTATCCTCGTGCCATGCTCAGGGTTCCATGGACATCATCCTCGTGCCACGCTCAGGGCTCCAAGGACATCATTCTTCTGCCACGCTCAGGGTCCATGGACATCATCCTCGTGCCACTCTCAGGGTTCCATGGACATCTTTCTTGTGCCATGCTCAGGGTTCCATGGACATCATCCCTGTGCCATACTCAGGGTTCCATGGACATCTTCCACTTGCCATGCTCAGGGTTCCATAGACACCTTCCTCATGCCACGCTCAGGGTTCCATGGACATCATCCTCGTGCCACGCTCAGGGTTCCATGGACTTCATCCTCGGGCCATTCTCAGGGTTCCATGGACATCATCCTCGTGCCATGCTCCGGGTTCCATGGACATCATCCTTGTGCCGTGTTCATGGTTCCATGGACATCATCCTCGTGCCACGCTCAGGGTTCCACGGACATCATCCTTGGGCCATGCTCAGGGCTCCATGGACATCATCCTCGTGCCACGCTCAGGGATCCATGGACATTATCCTTATGCCACGCTCAGGGTCCATTGACATCATCCTCGTGCCACGCTCAGGGTTCCATGGACATCATCCTCGTGCCATGCTCAGGGTTCCATGGACTTCATCCTCGGGCCATTCTCAGGGTTCCATGGACATCATCCTCGTGCCATGCTCAGGGTTCCATGGACATCATCCTTTTGCCGTGCTCATGGTTCCATGGACATCATCCTCGTGCCAAGCTCAGGGTTCCATGGACATCATCCTCGTGCCATACTCAGGGTTCCATGGACATCTTCCACTTGCCATGCTCAGGGTTCCATAGACAACTTCCTCATGCCACACTCAGGGCTCCATGGACATCATCCTTGTGCCACGCTCAGGGTCCATGGACATCATCCTCGTCCACGCTCAGGTTTCCATGGACATCATTCTTGTGCCATGCTCAGGGTTCCATGGACATCATCCCTGTGCCATACTCAGGGTTCCATGGACATCTTCCACATGCCATGCTCAAGGTTCCATGGACATCTTCCTCATGCCATGCTCAGGGTTCCATGGACATCATCCTCGTGCTACGCGCAGGGTTCTATGGACATCTTCCTTGTGCCAGGCTCAGGGTTCCATGGACATCATCTTCCTCGTGCCATGCTCAGGGTTCCATGGACATCATCCTCGCACCACGCTCAGGGTTCCATGGACATCAGCCTCGTGCCACGCTCAGGATTCCATGGGCATCTTCCTCGTGCCACGCTCAGGGCTCCATGGACATCAGCCTCGCGCCACGCTCAGGGTTCCATGGACATCAGCCTCGTGCCACGATCAGGGTTCCATTGGCATCATCCTCGTGCCATGCTCAGGGTTCCATGGACACCTTCCTCGTGCCATGCTCAAGGTTCCATGGACATCTTCCTCATGCCATGCTCAAGGTTCCATGAACATCACAGGGTTACTGACTTTTGCAATTGTATTTGCTCTCCCTTCTTGCTTCTCCACTCTTTATGACTTCTTACGCTCTGTTCTCTCCTCCTCTCCCTTTTTCCCTTTTCCTGTATCCTCCCCGCCTCCCCTTACTTTCTTTTATGCACTTAATCTATCAGAATTGTCCCTGGACCTAGTATGATAGCAACCTTGTCTGTCTCCTCCTCCCGCCCCTTACTGGTAAACGCCCCAACCCCCCCCCCACTCCAGTACTATCTGAAATGTCGTCAGGCCTAGTATAATAGTCGCTTGTTTTGTTCCTTCCCTACCTTTCTGCACCCCTCTCCCTCACCTTTTGTTTTTCTCCGGCTCTCAGAAATGTCGTCAGGCCTAGTACAGTAGTTGCCTCTCTGTTTCCATTTCCTTCCCACTTCCCCCCTCCCTTCCTTATCTATGTCTTAGCTCTTGCACTATCTGAATGTCGTCAGGCCGAGTACGATAGCGAATTTCACATCCTTACTGTTCATTACCTGTAAGAATGTCATTGTATTTTCCCTTGTTCCCTCCCTTGACTTGAAGCACTTTGAAACACATTGTGCATAGGCGCTATATAAACTATCATATAATATCATATCATCCTCGTGCCATGCTCAGGGTTCTATGGACATCATCCTTGTGCAATGCTCAGAGTTCCATGGACATCATCCTCGTGCCATGCTCAGGGTTCCATGGACATCTTCCTTGTGCCATGCTCAGGGTTCTATGGACATCATCCTTGTGCAAGGCTCAGAGTTCCATGGACTTCATCCTTGGGCCATGCTCAGGGCTCCATGGACATCATCCTTGTGCCATGCTCAGGGTTCCATGGACATCTTCCTTGTGCCATGCTCAGGGTTCCATGGACATCATACTCGTGCCATGCTCAGGGTTCCACGGACATCATCCTTGGGCCATGCTCAGGGCTCCATGGACATCATCCTCGTGCCATGCTCAGGGTTCCATGGACATCTTCCTTGTGCCATGCTCAGGGTTCCATGGACATCATCCTCGTGCCATGCTCAGGGTTCCACGGACATCATCCTTGTGCCACGCTCAGGGCTCCATGGACATCATCGTCGTGCCATGGTCAGGGTTCCATGGTAATCATCCACGTGCCATGCTCAGGGTTCCATGGACATCTTTCTCGTGCCATGCTCAGGGTTCAATTGACATCATCCTCATGCTGTGCTCATGGTTCCATGGACATCATCCTCGTACCACGCTCAGGGTTCCATTGACATCATGTTCCTCGCGCCATGCTCATTGTTCTATGGAAATCATCATCCTCGTGCCATGCTCAGGGTTCCAGGCATATCATCCTCGTGCCACGCTCAGGGCTCATGGACATCATCCTTGTGCCACGCTCAGGGTTCCATGGATGTCATCCTCACACCATGCTCAGGGTTCCATGGACACCTTCCTCGCGCCATGGTCAGGGTTCCATGGACATCATCCTCCTGCCATACTCAGGTTTCCATTGACATCTTCCTCGCGCCATGCTCAGGGGTCCATGGATGTCATCCTCACACCATGGTCAGGGTTCCATGGACATCTTCCTCGTGCCATGGTCGGGGTTCCATGGAGATCTTCCTCGTGCCACGCTCAGGGTTCCATGGGCATATTCCACGTGCCATGCTCAGGGTTCCATGGACATCATCCTCGTGCCATGCTCAGGGTTCCATGGACATCATCCTCGTGCCAAGCTCAGGGTTCCATGGACAGCATCCTCGTGCCACGCTCAGGGTTCCATGGACATCATCCTTGTGCCACGCTCAGGGTTCCATGGGCATCTTCCTCGTGCCACGCTCAGGGTTCCATGGGCATCATCCTCGTGCCACGCTCAGGGCTCCATTGACATCATCCTCGTGCCACGCTCAGGGTTGCATGGACATCATCCTCGTGCCACGCTCAGGGCTCCATGGACATCACCCTTCTGCCACCCTCAGGGCTCCAAGGACATCTTCCTCGTGCCATGTTCAGGGTTCCATGGGCATCCTCATCGTGCCATGCTCAGGGTTCCATGGATATCTTCCTCGTGCCATGCTCAGGGTTCCATGGACATCTTCCTCGTGCCACGCTCAGGGTTCCATGGGCATCTTCCTCGTGCCATGCTCAGGGTTCCATGGACATCATCCTCGTGCCATGCTCAGGGTTCCATGGACATCATCCTTGTGCCAAGCTCAGGGTTCCATGGACATCATCCTCGTGCCACGCTCAGGGTTCCATGGACATCATCCTCGTGCCATGCTCAGGGTTCCATGGACATCATCTTCGTGCCAAGCTCAGGGTTCCATGGACATCATCCTCGTGCCATGTCTTCCTCGAGCCATGCTCTGGGCTCCATGGACATCATCCTTGTGCCACGCTCAGGGTTCCATGGACATCATCCTCGTGCCACGCTCAGGGTTCCATGGGCATCATCCTCATGCCACGCTCAGGGTTCCATGGGCATATTCCTTGTGCCATGCTCAGGACTCCATGGGCATATTCCTCGTGCCACACTCAGGGCTCCATGGACATCATCCTCGTGCCACGCTCAGGATTCCATGGACTTCATCCTTGTGCCACATTCAGGTTTCCATGCACATCATCCTTGTGCCACGCTCAGGGTTCCATGGGCATCTTCCTTGTGCCACGCTCAGGGTTCCATGGACATCATCCTCGTGCCACACTCAGGGTTCCATGGACTTCATCCTTGTGCCACATTCAGGTTTCCATGCACATCATCCTTGTGCCACGCTCAGGGCTCCATGGACATCATCCTCGTGCCATGCTCAGGGTTCCATGGACATCATTCTCGTGCCAAGCTCAGGGTTCCATGGACATCATCCTCATGCCATGTCTTTCTCGAGCCAAGCTCAGGGCTCCATGGACATCATCCTCATGCCACCCTCAGGGCTCCAAGGACATCTTCCTCGTGCCATGTTCAGGGTTCCATGGGCATCCTCATCGTGCCATGCTCAGGGTTCCATGGATATCTTCCTCGTGCCATGCTCAGGGTTCTATGGACATCTTCCTCGTGCCACGCTCAGGGTTCCATGGGCATCTTCCTCGTGCCACGCTCAGGGTTCCATGGGCATATTCCACGTGCCATGCTCAGGGTTCCATGGACATCATCCTCGTGCCATGCTCAGGGTTCCATGGACATCATCCTCGTGCCAAGCTCAGGGTTCCATGGACAGCATCCTCGTGCCACGCTCAGGGTTCCATGGACATCATCCTCGTGCCATGCTCAGGGTTCCATGGACATCTTCCTCATGCCACGCTCAGGGTTCCATGGGCATCATCCTCATGCCACGCTCAGGTTCCATGGGCATATTCCTTGTGCCATGCTCAGGACTCCATGGGCATATTCCTTGTGCCACACTCAGGGCTCCATGGACTTCATCCTTGTGCTACATTCAGGTTTCCATGCACATCATCCTTGTGCCATTCTCAGGGTTCCATGGACATCATCCTCGTGCCATGCTCAGGGTTCCATGGACATCATCCTCGTGCCACGCTCAGTGTTCCATGGACATCATCCTCGTGCCATGCTCAGGGTTCCATGGACATCATTCTCGTGCCATGCTCAGGGTTCCATGGACATCTTCCTTGTGCCACGCTCAGGGTTCCATGGACATCTTACTCGTGCCACGCTCAGGGTTCCACGGACATCTTCCTCATGCCACGCTCAGGGTTCCATGGACATCTTCCTCGTGCCACGCTCAGGGTTCCATGGATATCTTCCTCGTTCCATGCTCAGGGTTCCATTCAATGACAAAGGAAAGGGGAACGATGCGCAAGGGATAAGAAGGGTTGAGAACAGCTCAGTAGCATGAAGGATAACATGCCCCTGCGCGCTACACTCTGTTTCATGAAGATGTGTCTCTTGCAAGAACACAGTGGGCCTCATTCCGAGATTGGAGGTAGTCATGGTGCTATTTGCGCCATTACTGCCTCCAATAACGGTACTGGCACCGGTTTTGTTCAATGGGGACTTACCCGTGTAGTCCGACCTTTGCAGGACCGGTAAGTCCCCATTGAAAAAGCCATTCCCCATTCCCATTTGAGCCCTCATAGGGCTCAATCGGAATGGGGAAGTAGCTACTAACAGTACCGCAATTTGCAGTACCGTTATTAGCTCTGAAGTCCCTTAACGGGACCCGTCCATAACACCTGGTCAGACCAGGCGTTAAAGGAAGGACCCGCTAAGGGACCTCGTAGTAGGACGGTAAGGGATTACCGGCACCGGTCTCCTTAACGTTGCCCAGTATCCCTTACCGCCCTACTCGGAATGAGGCCCAGTATCTGTTTTATTATTTTTTTAAGGGTAAGGGCAGAGAGTGGTCTTCTTTCCACTGGATTCTAGAGCATGTTTGCCTTCCTTTAGCGGTGAAGCACTGTTTGCCAACGGCATGTCTATATGTCCAAAGGGATGATCAGGAATTAAGATTTTGGTAGGAATACCTGGCATACCACTGTTTGCTGCAACTGAGACTGCAAATGAATGAAAATGAAAATAGGACCCGGGATGTAAAGGTTTGGGGTGGAAAAAAAGGCTAGCATTATTTAAAATAATCTTTTCACACACTAGGCTGTAGGCTTCACTCGTCGCATATCTTGAGCAGTCCTTACACATTAAAGATACCGGTCAACAATAGTATCTTGCAATTCTGGTGAGGTTATCGCGTCCAGCAGGTGTAGTCAATCTCTTGCTGCCCAGCTATTTTGGTCTGAAACTGGCACGATTCCACACCATTCAGAGTAAAACGATGGGAGTAGGAACATGTGGCGGGCCGCAGGTTGCCTACTACTCATTCCTGGTTACCTCTCAAGTCTGCCTAACAGAATAGAATTATAGTAATCGAGACCTTACTACATGACGTAATAGGAGAGGATTGTGGCTTTAGCACCTCGCCACAAGGGCTGGAACGGGGGTAACGGCCCGGCAGCCCGAGTTAATGCCCCGAGTGAAGTCAGGAATACGTGCTGATATTAGCGGTTCCAGCATGCGTTTCATGGAACCTGATTAGCTCCTCCCCCCGTCCCAGGTGCTAATGTTACTTAAAAGCATAATCAAATAAAGTCTAAATGATGTCCTTGTCGGGGAGCCACATGACTCATTACTGCTGTTGCCACCCTAGTAAAAAAAAGGTACCAGTGCGTAACACTCTTGAAGTCAATACGCTGGGGCCTGTGGTTTTGGGCATATTCCTTGTGGTATTAGAGGTTTGCTCACATTACTCCTAGAGCAAACATCTTAATTGGCTACTGCAAAGTGCCTGGAAACCTCATCTAAGGGGCGTTATGCTGGTATCTCCCATTATTTTACAATAAGGTTTCTGTCCATTCTAGAGGCGTGTGGCCTGGTATTCCTCAGGACGTGCACATCATACTTTATTGAACACCCTTACTCTTCCATGTTTATACCCAGGGATCGCTGTATCCACATGGAGCACGCGGTCTGCCACATGTGGTTTGGCCACTGTGTGTGGGAGAGGTGGGGGGTGGTGTCTGCAGGGATTGCACCCTCGCGTGTTAAACCAATACTTTGTTCATTTTCTCAATACCTGGCACGAGGAAGGTTGTGCATCTCCCAACTATGCCTATCGTATAGTAGAACAGCTGCCCTCGACATGATATGGCAATGCCCTGCATGCAACCACCTGGCACATGATGGCACTATCTGCCACGTGAGACCCTGGGCATGCCAGTGCAATGATTGCCACATGGTGTGATTACCTAGCTGGGCACAGGCCAGGCACCAACAACTGTGAAGCATGCAAACCTGTTCCCATCCTACTGGAAATGTGGGGGCGGGCGGGGGAGTCATGCAGGAGTGATGAGCCTGTTCCTGACGTGGGCTTTCTCACAGCAAACTCTGACTCACAAAGGAGAGCTGGGCAGTAACATCTGGACAAAGGAACCCAATCATCCTGAAGCCCACGATCACGTCCTTCACTTTGTGAGCATGTAGCTTTGGATCATTTATAAAGTATCTGCGGCGCCCCTTCAAGTGACTGCACCCATGCCTTCCTATATCACCAATGACAGGCAGATCTGGCATCGATCACAGACCCACCTTGGCATAGGGATGGCATAGAACTAGAGGTTCTGCACTTCAGAATCTCACAATGGACTGTGCAGAAGGAGTCACTGATGCCCACTCACAGAGGGCAGGGAAGCACTGGTGGGACAGGAACACAAGCCAAGATCAACTCACATTCTAAGAGTAAAGGTTATGCAGCATTTTAACCCACAAGGTTTTCAGCGGGTCAAGGAAGGGGAGACGAATAAAGAAAAATGTATTAAAGCGGTAAATCTTGCCCCCTGGGCAGCTCGTAGTTCTCCCCTCCCCACACGAGCCCCCACCCAGTCTCGTGAACTCATTCTAATCTTCATCGGATTAACAAATCTGATAGGCTCATTTCTCTGGAACTCCACCTCCTTGGGCTCATCAGGTCACTGCCTCTTCATCTCTGACTCTCTGCATCTCCCCCTCCCCTCCTGTCATCTTCATCTCCTCCCCTATTTCTCTCTTCACATGTTCCTTTTTCACTCCTCCTCCTCAGCTTTTCAACTCCCCACCCCCCTTCTCTCCACCAGTCACTTCCTCCTCGACTCTTATCACCTCCAGCCTCGCCTTTCTCAGCAACTTCCTTCTCCGAACACCCACAGCACTGTGCTCTCGCGGTCTCTCTTGTATTTATGACCTCTCAGCTTGTGTGAAACTAGGACTCCCGCGCTAAACCATGGTGCTATTAGCACCATGGTCGATGCCGGAGTCCGCCATGGCGGAATGGGGAATTACCACCCCATTCCGAGGTTGGTGGGGCGGTAATTCCTCATGCCGCCATGGCCCTTCCCCATTCCCATTTTTGCCCCATAGGGCTCAATGGGAATGGGGAAGGCGCTAATTACGGTACCGCAAATTGCGGTACCGTAATTAGCACCAAGGTCCCTTAGCGGGGTGTAAATTTCACCAAGGTACCTGCAAAAAGCAGGTGTTAAAGTGTGAATCTGGCGTTAAGGGTTTAACGGCGCCGCAGCCTTTTACGGCGCCGTTAACCCCTTAACGCCAGGGTTGTAATGAGGCCCTGTGTGTTATTCATTGCAGTTAAATAAATTCCCCTCATTAGGAGATCATGCTTTGATAGTAGGTTTGTTCTACTGAATTCTTCGAGTGTATATAAGGCCGGGCGGCCATTTTGGATTCTCTGTTGGCATGAGGCATGCACATGATGGGAGAGTTTTATACCGGGAAGTAAATCCCGCGCTGCTTGGGCTCCAATCGCTCTCTGCAGGCCACTCACCCCAAACAATATTCCAGTAAGTAGTGCCTTTCTCATGTCCTCAAAATCAGAATATAAAGGGTCCTTGGGCACAGAGCCTGTTTTATGGAGCAAATGGAATTATGCCTAAAATTATTCATAAGATTATGAATGTCAGCAGGTACCACACTTGGATAGAATTATAAATGTTACTTACCTATGTCTTAGATCATAACTCAACCCAAACTCTCACCCCCATATCACTATGCTTACTCTACTCTACACCATCACTCATTTAGAGTGCAGCTACACCTCTCGATCAACTTCGGCCTAGCTGCTCACATACGAACATTACCCCATAACACCTCATCATTCTAATAAAACGCAGCTATATCCCACTGACAAACCAGCAGAGCTGCACACATAAGCGTCCTAAAGGCATAACGCAGCCAGAACCCGGTCTTGGTGTCCACCCGCCAGACTGCACACATTCAACTGATATCAAAACCACCAATACCACCAGACCTAATGCTAGGATGCAGCTACCAACAGGTAATTACATCAGCTCCACACATAACTGGTGCACCCACGACACCTTATTCCCTCAACTGACCTGGACTACGGTCCCCAAGGGTGTTCAAGCTACCAGTGCTTTGAGGTCATACCAATGATATATAGAGCGCTATATAAATGCAAAATAACATAACATAACATACACCCGCCACCATCTCTAGCAAAATGCGGTACATTCTTACGAAGAGGTTTAGGTCTGTAGTCGATGAGTGTCACTGGGTTGACAACGGAGTCTTCCTCACCCCACCCTCAGACCATGTTTCATGGAGTGGGTGGTGGCACCTGGCCCCAACGGTGCCCTTCTCAGACCCACGCCAATGGTCCACCTAGCAACCTTTGTCACAGTTAAACGTTTAGACTCTTCCAGATCTACCACTTAAGTATTTTGCGGCGTGCCTCAGTGTGTTGCTAATGCCACAACTTGAGATGTTCAAAGCAGCACAGTGTGTGTCAAGCATCTACAGTCTGTTTTATTTATAGTCACAACACTAAGAGCCTCATTACACGGTAGGCGGTAATGGTTAACGGCCACCGTTAATGGTAACGGTGACCGTTAACCATTACCACCTTACTACGAGGTCCCTTAGCGGGTTGGTGCTTTAACGCCTGCTTTTTGCAGGCGTTAAAAACCAACCCGCTAAGGGACCTTGGTGCTAATTACGGCACCACAAAATTGCGGTGCCGTAATTAGCTCCTTCCCCATTCCCATTATGCCCTATGGGGCAAAAATGGGGAAGGGCAATGGTGGAAGGGGGAATTACCGCCCCGCCAACCTTGGAATAGGGTGGTAATTTCCCTTTCCACCAAGGCGGTGCCGGTAATTTACCGGCATGGTCCAGGGTGCTAATAGCACCCTGGATTACCGCCTTCCGTGTAATGAGGCCCTAAGACACATTGCTTGCCCAGAAGTCTGCATTCATTGCATTCCATATAAATACGCTCACTGTGGGGGAGAGTTAAGGGGGAAGGGGGTGAGTTAATATTATAATAAGCATTACATGTACTCCATCAAGGCATGATGACCCGAAGGTCATGTATGAATCCAGCTCTAATGCATTGCTGTTCATGGCTTCCACTGAAGGCCATTAGTAGGAATAGCTCTCTGGGAATGCTGGGACCTCCTGCTGGGGCCCCATGGCAGGGGATTACGGGGTTCATCACCCACTGCTGTCACATCAGGACAGGAGGACACAGGCGGCCATTCACAACATAACACCAGAGATGGGGAGCTCTCATCTGGGGGAGTACTTCACCTTGGAATTCAGAGGCAGCTCCAGCTTCCATCTCACTGCCCATCAGAGGTCACCAGGATCCTCTCAGTGAAGGACTTGACCATAGCTGAGAGCCCCCCAACCCCTGTCTTACCAAGTGTCCCAGGCGTGACGAGGGAGACCCAAGGGGAGTCCACCAGTTCTCCAGACCCCCCACTAGGGACAAGCATCTCATAGTATGTCATCAGCTCAATGGAATGAAATGAACCAAGCCCTCCCACGCACATGCCTACGGGGCAAAGGTCGGTCTGTATGATAATTACCTGTCCTTCTATTCCAGGGCACAAGTCTGAGGCGGCTGAAGATGGACTCCCACTAATCGTCGGATCAACCATCGGTGGGGTTGCCGTCTTGCTCATGTTGGCCACCATCATCCTTGTCGTCACCGTCAAAAGGTGAGGATTCTCGGTGTGTAATTAATACTAGACACGCATGAGGTTGTTGTACAGGCAATGTGTGTGATGTGTCTGTTTGTGAAATGGCCTAGCAGCATGACATCACTCCGGATTCTAGAGGGGAAGTCATTGATATTCAATGGAGAAGAAGCAGAAGCGAACCGTTAGCAGCACTTACACAACTATCTCTGTTGCAAGGGGCAGTAGGGTGAGTTCTGGCTTGGAGGTCTCTCTCCCAGAGCCATATGCAAGGACACATGAAATGCAACAGGTAAAAAGATGTAATTCACATTGTAGTCCATGGGTCTGCGTAAAGTGCCTGTAAGAGTAAAGGCAGATGTAATTCACATTGTAGTCCATGGATCTGCGTAAGGTGCCTGTAAGAGTTAAGGCAGGTGTGATGAGCAGCGTTAGCCCATAGGTCTGCGTCAGGTGCCTGTAAGAGTAAAGGCAGGTGTGATGAACAGTGTTAGACCATAGGTCTGCGTCAGGTGCCTGTATCAGTAAAGGCAGGTGTGATGAGCAGTGTTAGACCTTGGATCTGCGTAAGGTGCCTGTAAGAGTAATTGCAGGTGTGATGAGCAGTGTTAGACCATAGGTCTGCGTCAGGTGCCTGTATCAGTAAAGGCAGGTGTGATGAGCAGTGTTAGACCATGGGTCTGCATCAGGTGCCTGTAAGAGTAAAGACAGGTGTGATGAGCAATGTTAGACCATAGGTCTGCGTCAGGTGCATGTATCAGTAAAGGCAGGTGTGATGAGCAGTGTTAGACCATAGTTCTGTGCCAGGTGCCTGTAAGAGTAATTGCAGGTGTGATGAGCAGTGTTAGACCATAGGTTTGCGTCAGGTGCCTGTATCAGTAAAGGCAGGTGTGATGAGCAGTGTTAGACCATGGGTCTGCATCAGGTGCCTGTAAGAGTAAAGACAGGCGTGATGAGCAATGTTAGACCATAGATCTGTGTAAGGTACCTGTAAGAGTAAAGGCAGGTGTGATGAGCAGTGTTAGACTTTGGATCTGCGCCAGGTGCCTGTAAGAGTAAAGGCAGGTGTGATGAGCAGTGTTAGACCATGGGTCTGCGTAAGTTGCGTGTAAGAGTAAACACAGGTGTGATGAGCAGTGTTAGTCCATAGGTCTGCGTCAGGTGCCTGTATCAGTAAAGGCAGGTGTGATGGACAGTGTTAGACCATGGATCTGCATCAGGTGCCTGTTAGAGTAAAGGCAGGTGTGATGAGCAGTGTTTTAGGCCATGGATCTGCATCAGGTGCCTGTAAGAGTAAAGGCAGGTGTGATGAGCAGTGTTAGACCATAGGTCTGCGTCAGGTGCCTGTAAGAGTAACGGCAGGTGTGATGAGCAGTGTTAGACCATAGGTCTGCGTCAGGTGCCTGTAAGAGTAAAGGCAGGTGTGATGCACAGTGTTAAACCATAGGTCTGCGTCAGGTGCCTGTATCAGTAAAGGCAGGTGTGATGAGCAGTGTTAGACCATGGGTCTGCGTCAGGTGCCTGTATCAGTAAAGGCAGGTGTGATGAGCAGTGTTAGACCATGGGTCTGCGTCAGGTGCCTGTATCAGTAAAGGCAGGTGTAATGAGCAGTGTTAAACCATGGCTCTGCGTAAGGTGCCTGTGAGAGTAAAGGCAGGTGTGATGAGCAGTGTTAGATCATGGATCTGCGTCAGGTGCCTGTAAGAGTAAAGGCAGGTGTGATGAGCAGTGTTAGACCATAGGTCTGCATCAGGTGCCTGTATCAGTAAAGGCAGGTGTGATGAGCAGTGTTAGATCATGGATCTGCGTCAGGTGCCTGTAAGAGTAAAGGCAGGTGTGATGAGCAGTGTTAGTCCATGGGTCTGCATAAGGAGCCTGTAAGAGTAAAGGCAGGCGTGGTGCACCTGTGAAGGAGATATGTGCAGTGTCAGGCAGAATCATCTTCCTCACTGCTCATCTGTGACAGGGCAGCAGAGTTAAACCAAGCCCTTCATGTTAGTGATTGGGAGAGCTATGTCAGACCGGCACATATACTCGCACTGCTCAATGGTTCTCCATTTCTAAGCACACTCCAAACATATCCTTACCAAGGTGTTATTTCTCAGACACCGAGGAGTTCCGAGAGCCCAATGAACTGAAGTCCTTTATGACGTCACAACACTCCGCAGTGACTTGCAAAATGCTTGTAAGCGTTGTAGGGGGGTATTTTATGTTTTATAATGCATGGTGCCTCCATCGACCTAGCTTCATAAAAGGGCCAGGTAAGCACCTGAGCATGAACCTACCGGTTCAGGCCCTGTGTGACATTAGCTTTGTACCTCCCATTTTATATCCAGTTCAGACGGCTGCAAAAATAAATGGGATGCTTTGTGTGTGTTTCATTGCTGATTATGGCTGTTGCACTGTTAGATTATTTTAAAGTAGTTCATTATTTTGCATTAGGCCCTGCTATAATCTTGTGCCATTGTTTACATTAGTCTGTGTAACTCTCCACCGCCACTCCCACTCGGTGCTTACATCCCACTCCTAGGACTGCATCTCCCGGCACTCCTAGCGTCATGGCTCTCCTTACGTCATCTACCACCACCGCAGGACTTGGAGGGTCCACGTAGGCAGGAAGCACCTCAGCAGAGCCAGTTTCGGTCCTAGTTTGTCGTTTTGCAGGCCAAGTTGTCTCGGGGGGATAGCTCAGGGGCAACGTGCTCTCTTTGGAAGCAAGACGATCTGAAGCAACAGAGGTTCGATCCTTGCGTCTGCACTTAGTGTTTTCTGCTGTCCCTAAAGAGGCATACCACAACTCACATTTTATAATTATTTGTAGTTTGAACTATTTCAGCTCCAACTCTACCATGCTGCTACCGTTTGGACTTTCCCTGTTCCTGGTATACAGCCAATGGAGAAGTTCCTTGATACAATCACTGATAGGGATTGTGTAATAGCTGACTCAACACATGGTTGGGTTTGCATACATTTTCAAACAACACCACCCTTTCTCACTGCTTCTATCTCCGACTTGGACCCAGAACGCCAAAGTCCTGAAGATGTGCACCACTGTAGTCATGAAGACACTCTTGTGTTACCACCAACTTGGTACTATCATACCTTTTATTGGTGACTTGGGCCAATTTCTAGCTCTGCAAGATCTTGACGTAGTCCATCACATGTTCATATCTCCGCTGATTGACAACAAATGTTGACACCATCTAATGGAACAAACTGTTACTTGCGATCAATCTAACTCTTCTTACCCATATGGACACTGACATAAAATACCAATGTTTACGCCAAATATTCATCAGGGATGTGACATTACGGTATGAAACTGTTTGACCCGTTGCCTGTCCAGGTCCATTTAAAAGGCTCTTTCCAATGTTAACATTCAACCAATCTATGAGAACATTTCCTGCAGTTCGACGCCAATGCCATTTAGGAGGAAACAAAATCTTCTTTTGGTCCAATTTAAAAATGATTTAACCAAAATATCACTGCCAGTTGACTTCAAAAATTCCGTTCAAGACAACCTACATTTCCATAAGGATATTTCTTAGCAGGTTTGTGATACAAATGCCTCTTTGATTTGCCAAAAGAGTAACCAAACTGTTTACTACTTGGATTCCTCCCAAGGTAAAATTGGCTTAATCGCCTTACCACAGAAAAGAGATCGACTGGAGAAAATCAACCGTTCCAAAGGATCTGAGTGTTGTCAAGGAGGCTCCTAGCGCTTACAAGCTCATTTTTGGAGCAAGAAGAGATTTCTTCAAAATAGGATCTTGCCATTAGAGAGTAGACAGAGAAGGCATTATCAGTTTGCTAATGACTTTTTAAACCCCACCTCTACCCACAGTAGCACATCTTCTTCTCAAGAGTAACTTGAGACCTTGATCTACTAGTTTATCACTTAGCGTGACCATGTTTGGAAATAGATACAGAATCATTCTCCTATTAGCAGCCCATACAGCATTGAAGGCTCAAACTCTGCAACTTTGAGATTCAATTTACACACCGAGGCAAATTACGATATCCTCACACTTTTGGAAGGACGTTGCCCCACTTCCAGACGGGAAGCTGCCCTACCAGCACTTTCAGCAACGGATAACACAGAAGTCATTGCTTCTCTCATTACCAACTTTGCCAGTTATTCAATAACATCCGGTAAAGTACCTGCCATGTTGAGTGAGGCAGTGCTTACGCCGGCTTTGGTCCCGGCTACACTTTACCGTTACCCATCCATTGCCGGCTTTGAGTGCCCAGCAACAGTCCTTGAAAGAGTGGCAATGGCACAGCATGGGTTATTTGGGGACAAGCTGAGCATTAATGAAATGTTTCAATCTGGAGTCCGACCTGGAAATGGAATCAAATCTGCTCTCTGCTCTCGAAAATATTTCATGCGATGTCCCTTCCTTTAGTTATGCGTGACCTCTCTGCTCAGTTTGGTCCCCCAGATTACAATTACGCATATCCAAGACTGAGGGGGTTCTCCAAGGTTCCCTTACATCAATCAAGTTAAATAAATTGGAGTCATCTGCCGGTCCGACATGAGTTTCAAATCACAAATAGTGTCTTTGTTCAGAAGAACTTTCTTTCAAGGCCAGTAACTGTATATTATCCTTCCTCTTCCCAAAAGGGGCAGCTGGGCGACGACCCACCACACATGTGCCCGTTATGGAGGAGGAGCCAACAGCCCAGAGAAAAGCTCCCAGGAGTGCATTCACCTGCAGCAGGAATCCCAGCTTTCAAGAGCAGGCACGGAGGGCCCTGCCTGGAAGAGGCCTACAGCCATTGCCCATGCTGGCTAGCTTACTGCAGTGAGAGGGTGCACCTTGCTACGCACCCTCATCTCATTGCTGTCTAATTGGATAGCTCGGGTCATTCATGTTTCACAGCCTGGGCACGCGCAAAGTCTGAATACCCAGGGCTCTGAAACATTACACCCAACTATTACTGCTTACTGGTGCATGGTTTCCATGGTGACAGGCGGTCGGGTATTTCCTGGAGACAGACGCAAAGGGACCAGGCCGTGTACGTGCAAGGGTATGGGGGCGCGTGGGACTCGGGGCAAGGAAGACTATTTTGTTTATGGTCACATTAAAAGTGGCAGTCATGACATTTACTGGCAGTACTAGCCTCTTGAAAGTGTTTTCAAGTGGTAACAATGACATATTGAAAGTACCAGCGTCATGAATTCGTTATTAAATGGCAACGTTGACATATATTTGTGGCACCAGCATCATGAAAGTCTTTAAAAATGGCAATTTGTGTATATATTGGTGGTTTCTGACGCATGAAAGTGTTTAAAGTGGCAATACTGGTATATACTGGTAGCTTCAGCATCATTGAAGTGTTTTGAAGTGCAATACTATATATATATATATATATGATGTGGCATCATCATCATGAAAGTGTTTTAAAGGGGCCATGCAGACATATATTGGTGACAACAATGGCATGCAAGCGCATCAAAGAGGTATGGATGATACATATCGGTGGCGCCAGCATCATGAAACTATTTTAAGTTAGCAAGGATGTTATATATTGTGGGCACCTGCATCATGCATGTTACTTTAAGTTAGCAAGGATGTTATATATTGTGGCACCTGCATCATGCATGTTACTTTAAGTTAGCAAGGATGTTATATATTGTGGGCACCTGCATCATGCATGTTACTTTAAGTTAGCAAGGATGTTATATATTGTGGGCACCTGCATCATGCATGTTACTTTAAGTTAGCAAGGATGTTATATATTGTGGGCACCTGCATCATGCATGTTACGTTTAGTGGCAAGGATGACATATATTGTGGGCACCTGCATCATGCATGTTACTTTTAGTGGCAATGATGTATATATTGTGGGCACCTGCATCAATCATTGTTACATTTAGTGGCATGGATGACATATATTGTGGGCACCTGCATCATGCATGTTACCTTTAGTGGCAAGGATGACATATATTGTGGGCACCTGCAACATGCATGTTACCTTTAGTGGCAAGGATGACATATATTGTGGGCACCTGCATCATGCATGTTACTTTAAGTTAGCAAGGATGTTATATATTGTGGGCACCTGCATCATGCATGTTACTTTTAGTGGCAAGGATGACATATATTTTGGGCACCTGCATCATGCATGTTACTTTTAGTGGCAAGGATGACATATATTGTGGGCACCTGCATCATGCATGTTACCTTTAGTGGCATGGATGACATATATTGTGGGCACCTGCATCATACCTGTTACTTTTAGTGGCAAGGATGACATATATTGTGGGCACCTGCATCATGCATGTTACTTTAAGTTAGCAAGGATGTTATATATTGTGGGCACCTGCATCATGCATGTTACGTTTAGTGGCAAGGATGACATATATTGTGGGCACCTGCATCATGCATGTTACCTTTAGTGGCATGGATGACATATATTGTGGGCACCTGCATCATACCTGTTACTTTTAGTGGCAAGGATGACATATATTGTGGGCACCTGCATCATGCATGTTACCTTTAGTGGCATGGATGACATATATTGTGGGCACCTGCATCATACCTGTTACTTTTAGTGGCAAGGATGACATATATTGTGGGCACCTGCATCATGCATGTTACCTTTAGTGGCATGGATGACATATATTGTGGGCACCTGCATCATGCATGTTACGTTTAGTGGCAAGGATGACATATATTGTGGGCACCTGCATCATGCATGTTACTTTTAGTGGCAAGGATGACATATATTTTGGGCACCTGCATCATGCATGTTACTTTTAGTGGCAAGGATGACATATATTGTGGGCACCTGCATCATGCATGTTACCTTTAGTGGCATGGATGACATATATTGTGGGCACCTGCATCATACCTGTTACTTTTAGTGGCAAGGATGACATATATTGTGGGCACCTGCATCATGCATGTTACCTTTAGTGGCATGGATGACATATATTGTGGGCACCTGCATCTTGCATGTTACGTTTAGTGGCAAGGATGACATATATTGTGGGCACCTGCATCATGCATGTTACTTTAAGTTAGCAAGGATGTTATATATTGTGGGCACCTGCATCATGCATGTTACGTTTAGTGGCAAGGATGACATATATTGTGGGCACCTGCATCATGCATGTTACTTTTAGTGGCAAGGATGACATATATTTTGGGCACCTGCATCATGCATGTTACTTTAAGTTAGCAAGGATGTTATATATTGTGGGCACCTGCATCATGCATGTTACGTTTAGTGGCAAGGATGACATATATTGTGGGCACCTGCATCATGCATGTTACTTTTAGTGGCAAGGATGACATATATTTTGGGCACCTGCATCATGCATGTTACTTTTAGTTGCAAGGATGACATATATTGTGGGCACCTGCATCATGCATGTTACCTTTAGTGGCATGGATGACATATATTGTGGGCACCTGCATCATACCTGTTACTTTTAGTGGCAAGGATGACATATATTGTGGGCACCTGCATAATGCATGTTACTTTAAGTTAGCAAGGATGTTATATATTGTGGGCACCTGCATCATGCATGTTACGTTTAGTGGCAAGGATAACATATATTGTGGGCACTTGCATCATGCATGTTACCTTTAGTGGCATGGATGACATATATTGTGGGCACCTGCATCATACCTGTTACTTTTAGTGGCAAGGATGACATATATTGTGGGCACCTGCATCATGCATGTTACCTTTAGTGGCATGGATGACATATATTGTGGGCACCTGCATCATACCTGTTACTTTTAGTGGCAAGGATGACATATATTGTGGGCACCTGCATCATGCATGTTACCTTTAGTGGCATGGATGACATATATTGTGGGCACCTGCATCATGCATGTTACGTTTAGTGGCAAGGATGACATATATTGTGGGCACCTGCATCATGCATGTTACTTTTAGTGGCAAGGATGACATATATTTTGGGCACCTGCATCATGCATGTTACTTTTAGTGGCAAGGATGACATATATTGTGGGCACCTGCATCATGCATGTTACCTTTAGTGGCATGGATGACATATATTGTGGGCACCTGCATCATACCTGGTACTTTTAGTGGCAAGGATGACATATATTGTGGGCACCTGCATCATGCATGTTACCTTTAGTGGCATGGATGACATATATTGTGGGCACCTGCATCATGCATGTTACGTTTAGTGGCAAGGATGACATATATTGTGGGCACCTGCATCATGCATGTTACTTTAAGTTAGCAAGGATGTTATATATTGTGGGCACCTGCATCATGCATGTTACATTTAGTGGCAAGGATGACATATATTGTGGGCACCTGCATCATGCATGTTACTTTTAGTGGCAAGGATGACATATATTTTGGGCACCTGCATCATGCATGTTACTTTAAGTTAGCAAGGATGTTATATATTGTGGGCACCTGCATCATGCATGTTACGTTTAGTGGCAAGGATGACATATATTGTGGGCACCTGCATCATGCATGTTACTTTTAGTGGCAAGGATGACATATATTTTGGGCACCTGCATCATGCATGTTACCTTTAGTGGCAAGGATGACATATATTGTGGGCACCTGCATCATGCATGTTACCTTTAGTGGCATTGATGACATATATTGTGGGTACCTGCATCATACCTGTTACTTTTAGTGGCAAGGATGACATATATTGTGGGCACCTGCATAATGCATGTTACTTTAAGTTAGCAAGGATGTTATATATTGTGGGCACCTGCATCATGCATGTTACGTTTAGTGGCAAGGATGACATATATTGTGGGCACCTGCATCATGCATGTTACCTTTAGTGGCATGGATGACATATATTGTGGGCACCTGCATCATACCTGTTACTTTTAGTGGCAAGGATGACATATATTGTGGGCACCTGCATCATGCATGTTACCTTTAGTGGCATGGATGACATATATTGTGGGCACCTGCATCATACCTGTTACTTTTAGTGGCAAGGATGACATATATTGTGGGCACCTGCATCATGCATGTTACCTTTAGTGGCATGGATGACATATATTGTGGGCACCTGCATCATGCATGTTACGTTTAGTGGCAAGGATGACATATATTGTGGGCACCTGCATCATGCATGTTACTTTTAGTGGCAAGGATGACATATATTTTGGGCACCTGCATCATGCATGTTACTTTTAGTGGCAAGGATGACATATATTGTGGGCACCTGCATCATGCATGTTACTTTTAGTGGCAAGGATGACATATATTTTGGGCACCTGCATCATGCATGTTACTTTTAGTGGCAAGGATGACATA
This sequence comes from Ambystoma mexicanum, assembly GCF_040938575.1. Taxonomy (NCBI): domain Eukaryota; kingdom Metazoa; phylum Chordata; class Amphibia; order Caudata; family Ambystomatidae; genus Ambystoma; species Ambystoma mexicanum. Next base: position 31,426,336 of record NC_090925.1, on the reverse strand, counting down.
TATTGTGGGCACCTGCATCATGCATGTTACTTTTAGTGGCAAGGATGACATATATTTTGGGCACCTGCATCATACCTGTTACTTTTAGTGGCAAGGGTGACATATATTGTGGGCACCTCCATCATGCATGTTACTTTTAGTGGCAAGGATGACATATATTGTGGGCACCTGCATCATACCTGTTACTTTTAGTGGCAAGGATGACATATATTGTGGGCACCTGCATCATGCATGTTACTTTTAGTGGCAGGGATGACATATATTGTGGCACCTGCATCATGCATGTTACTTTTAGTGGCATGGATGACATATATTGTGGGCACCTGCATCATGCATGTTACTTTTAGTGGCAAGGATGGCACATATTGTGGGCAGAGGCCTCAAACGCATCTGATTTACATTGGTAATGCTGGCATATATTGTGAGCAGAAATATACTGAAAATCTATTGTAAAATACTCCTGTGTCCTATTGGTGACCTGGGGCCTATTTTAATGTTTTCATTTTTTACTCTTCAAACCTTGTTAGATATTAACAGGTGTTTTTCTCATTTTATTTAGCAAATAATCGGTTGTGAAATTGCAGCATTTCAAGCCATCATTTAAAAAAAAAAGCTTTGTTCCTCATGCAAATTTGTGGACAGTATCTCTGTCCCTTGATTTAATAATGTCACCAGCTCCTCTGCCCTGTCTTTCCTCCAGCTGGAACAGCATGCTGGGGGTGGCAGGAGCCTTGGTGCACTTGAGTGTGGATTATTCACATGCACGGCTCAGAGGACTGACTCCCTGCCTATCTGGCGGCTGCAAAGTGTCCCATGTCCTTTATTATAGGCAGGAAAACTCAGACAATCCTGACATTGACTAGAGCGTATGTAGCAAGGTTTCCTTCAAGCTTATCTGCTTGGTTTTCAAGAGCATTCGTGGACTTGCACTGTTACCTGGAAAAAAAACTGGTTGCTTAAACGCTTACACACAGCCAATGTTCAGAGGACCAATTACTGATGAAATTGTCCACATCCCACTGTAAAACTAGAGGTACAAAAGCTGGTCATTGTCTGGACCGCACCTTTAGAATACTTTACCTTTAGAACTTTGTTGGATCAATCAACATTTTCCTTTTTGGATGGTACTTAAGACTTGACTATTCTTCCAATGTTCTGATCCGGTCCATTGCTGGAAGATGGGTCTTCTATCTTGATCTAAATGTCTGTAGTTGGGTATAGATACAGTTCATGCTGTTTTGTGCACAGCACAATTGAAATTAAATGGGATCAGATTAAAAAAATATACACATCATAATTTTTTATATACAGGAGGAACAATGCTTTTTGATCACAAAAGAACATGCAATAGATAAGAAATCAGATTAGACGGGAATCAGTGAGATTGTTACAATGGGGTGAGTTTGATGGACATTCTGACCAGGTTGTGGAGGGGAGTACATGTCTCCAGATAGCACGATCCTCCCTACAATGAGAGACAATAATGGACTCTCCCAACATGGGAATAAGGCTAAGACAAAGAGCGGGTGAGCTGTCATTGATGAACGTCTTCCCCGGCTTTCTGCCCTAAGGCCACACACACCGCATTCATTCAATACTGCAATATTATCTTCCCCCGTAAATCCTACAATAGGTTATTCTACAGGTTAATGCAACACAGGAGGAATGCACCTAGAGTCGGGTCCTTTGGTGATATATCAATACATGGTTACCATCATCCCGTTGGCCGGGTATCATAGGTCACGAGGTTGGGTCTCAGGGCAAGGGGTGAGCTGTCCAAGTTTTCGTGTCTCGTTAGAAGTCATTATGAATGGGTTCCTCCAGTGTTGCTATAATATTGGGTGTCCTCATTTTACATGGGCCATTAACCTGGGGTGAGCTGGTGGGTCATGGAGCCTAAGAAAGGGCACCTTTTGGCCTGTGTTTATGGCCGGTGTTTACTGCTGGTTTGTAAATAATTCAGGTGGCTGGTTGCGGCCATGGGAGCTGCGGGGGAACGTGAATGCTTGAAGAGGCTCCAGCCGAATTGGGGGAGGTGAGGCAGCGCAGCACAGGCCTCTGCTTTTCGTCTGGCAGGCTTCAATGGGGAGGGAGGGGGAATGGCCGTGGATATGCCCACAATGGTATTTTCCTAGTGAGTTGCAGATTATATAAAAAGGCATAAACATTCATATAATGTACAATACTCATTGAGTCTTTTCAAAGCTTACGTTTCTACATTGTTAGTGCCTTTATATGGCCATTTCAAATGCATTACCTATACCCATTTTGCACTTGATAACTATATGTTAAGTATTTACCAACCACGACATTTTGTTACACTCTATGCATGCATGATAAGCGAGGTAGTATTAAGGTTGGTGGAGCACGTAGGAACAACTAGCCAATGAGACTGATGGCAGTGACACATGGAGAGCTTGGACATTCAAATACATTCTATGCGTTTTCATACACAACTTACATGAGCTCCCAATGCGGTTGCACTTGTCTTCCTTTGCACTCTAGCAGCATTAGTTCAGGTATGGCATAGGGCCTTGGAGTACATTCTTCTCGGAGAAACATATAACATAAAACCCCGGGACACTTCTACCATTTGCGCATAGCTACGGGGATGTGGGTATTTCAACCAGAATGCCATAGGAACACACATTCTGCCATCTTCATGGAGGTTACATGTCTTATCGAAAGGTCATGGAGAAAAGAGTTTTATTACAGGCAGTTTGCATATTGGTATTTTGGGTCTCTACTTTTGTCGGGGGACCATTTTACAGTTCTTTTCCACCCCGGCCCTGCTGGCCGGGTCATACTGAGAACAGTGATACACTGCGGAAGGTGAATGTTACAGTGTTTGTTTCTAGGACTAGCTCATGTCCGCCTGTTTGTGGAAACGGGCTCTCAGCTGATCTGCCAGGGAGCTGCGGCCACAGGGACAAGTGAGAACTCTCCAAGGGTGGGGGCCGCGCTGCAGCGCACAGGGGCTCATGTCATTCTGGTTTCACAAAATGGTTTCCAGGGCCTAGCTTAATACAGCACGTTTGGTCAATGTTTCAGCCAGTGGTTCACCCGCCACCTGGGCCCTGGTGGCAGGGGGGGACCCCCGACGAGCCATGGACTTCACAAGGGGGGAAGAGATGCAAGGGAGTGGGGTCTCTTGGACCTATCCTCCCATACAATAGTCACTGGGGACAATACATGGATGTACATACATAGGTTAAGGACAACCAACATTGGTCATTATTAAGGGGTCATTATTAAGTGCAGGTAGGCGGTACGGCCAGCTGTGCTTGGGATGTGACTATGATGAGTGAAGTGCTATAGTGGAGGCAGAGCAAGTGAGGGACAGAGGCAGGTTAGAGGTGAGGGAAAAATGTTAGCTAGAGAGCACATGATAGGTAAGGTAAGGGGGTTATTCAGAGGCGAGGAGGTAGGCTTTTAGTTTGGTTTTTAACAAATCTGTGTGGACTGGTTCTCGGATGTCCAGGGGGATGGAATTCCATGCAAGTGGAGCAAGAAGAAAGAAAGAGTGTAAAACGAGAGGAAGCACAGGGAGAGTATGGAGCCACAAGAGTAGTTGAGGAGGCAGAGTGGAGATTACGAGAAGGCTTATAGAGTTGGATAGAGGAGGATAGATAAAGTGGTGCCTTACTGTGGATAGATTTGAGAATCAGGAGAAGACATTTTAATCTGGCCCTGTTTTGCATCATCAGCTATCCAGATTGGTAAAGGTACAAGGAAGTAGGTGTGTAGTGAGGGAGTTCAAAGAGAGTCCTAGTAGCAAAGTTAATGATTTTGTCGAGAAGACAGAACGCATAGTTGGAGAGACCAAAGAGGATGCTGCACAGTAGTCAAGTTTAGATAAGACAAGAGTGGTTAAAAAAGTTGGCAGTGTTGAATGTAAGGAGATCCCTGATTTTCCAAAATTTGTGAGGTTGAGGCGAGCTGCTGTTCCCGTTTTGGAGATGAAAGTAGAGAAGGTGTGAGAGGGTCATAGATGAATCTGAGGTTTCTTGATGAAGAAGAGTAGGGGAGAGCGTCAGGTGGCAACTTAATAGGCAGAGGAAGAGATGAGAGAGAGCATTTGGCAGAGAAGACGAGCACCTCTGTTTTGGTAGCGTTTAACATCAGAGAGTGCAAAGCCATCCAATATTTAAAGGCAGGGAGACGGTTGAAAATGTTAATAGAGAGATCAGAGGCGAATTCAGGAAAAGAGAAGATGTGGGTGTCGTCTGCAAAGAGTTGGTACGAGAACCCAAAGGAAGAGATTAATGCCCCAAAAGCAGAGGTGTACAGTGTAAAGAGGAGCAGACCCAGGACTAAGCCTTGTGGACAACCAACATTTAGAGGTGTGAGTTGAGAGGTGTTGTTGCTCCAGGAGACAGAGAATTGGTGAGGTGCAAGGTAGGATTCAATCCAGGGAAGGGCTCAATCACAAATCCCAAGAAGAAAGAGAATATCAAGGAGATCTTAGTGATCAACAGTGTCAAAGGCAGCAGACAGGACAAGGAGAATTTGGATAGAGGATAGGTCTGAGTGCTTAGCAGAGGCAAAGAAGTTGGACACATTCATGAGAACAGTTTCCCCAGAGTGGCAGTGGTGGAAACCTGCTTGTAGAGGATCACAACGTTTGTGGATGTCTAAGAAATTGGGTAGACGCTTAAGCACAACCATTTTGAGCACTTTAGAGTAGTGCAGAAGGAGAGGCACAAGGCGACTGTTAGCCGGTAGGTTCAGGTCAGCCCATTGCTTGTTTAGGAGATGGATGACTGTGGATGTTTTGAAAAAAGAGGGAAAGTAGAGTCAAAGGACACGTTGAAGAGTTCATTGTGATGAGAGGCCACTAAAGGGGCAATAGTCTTGACTAGCTGAGGAGCAAGAGGGTCTGATGGGGCACAAGAGGGGTTAGCCTTCATCAGCAGAGATAGGACTTCTTCAGTAAATGCATGACTAAAGTGGGAGATGGAGGCAGTGGATGATGGTAGAGTTGTCAGAGTGTAAAATGTAGGAGGAGAGAGTGTGAGGAAGAACCCGAGAGAGTCTAATATTATGGAAAGGGTTCCAGCAAAGTATTCAGCTAGGTCATTAGCTGTGAGAGTGCAGTTGATAGTTATAACCTAGGAGGAGTGAGGAGTGAGTTTAGGATGCCCTGTAGACGGCAAGGATGGTTGGAGTGAGAGTCTATGAGGGTTAGAGGACATGAGAGAGTTCAAGGCAGAGTGGTAGAGTTGTAGGTCCTCATGCAAGTGGGTACACCTCTATTTGTGCAACAGCCAAAGCATGTCTGTGCAGAGAGAGTGTATGAATGGCTGAGGATGCTGAAACTTAGGGGTGAAATGAAGCAGTGGTCAGAGGGCTCAATGGGAATGGGGATGGAGCTAATAACGGGCCCATTTATAACAGGCCCGTTATTAGCTCCTTGGTCCCCTCGCGGGACCCGGAAAGGACATCTGGTTATACCAGACGTCTGTTCCGGGTCCCGCTAGGGGACCTCGTAATCAGGCATCCCGTAATGAACGGTGCCGGTCACGTACCGGCACCCTTCATTACGGGAGCGCAAGCCTCGTAATGAGGCCTAATGTCTTCCAATTGTTCATAAAGAATACCTGCAGAATCTGTTAAGATTGGTATAAAAAGAGACCAACCAAAATGCTGTTTCAAATGTTTTGAAACCAAATATTTTTCACAGATTCAATAAAATTAACTTAAAAGCCACATAATGGTTTAAAATAAGTGGCAACATGTTGTTACCTTTAAGTCATTGGCACTCATTGTGAATATGCCTTTCTGGTTAAAATGACAGTAAAATGTCTGCTATTATTTTTGCCAGACCGGCACACTCCGACTTTGCCAGTCGGGCAGTGAAATACTGGCAGTACTGACCTGCCGGGAGTTCAGGCCCCTACAGACAAAAAATTGCCCCTAACACATGGAGTGCTATAGAACTCCATAGAATTGGAACTCACAGCCTTGCTGGCAACCACAATTTCCCAGTAACACCGGATATTGGGCGCTGGTAACGGTAAAACGTGTCTGCCCAAAAACTGCCAGTAGCTCCGGCGGGTTACAGGCAGACTTGTAATGAGGACCATTGTCTCTGAGAAAGTACAGAGTCATCTTATTTGCCAGCAGTGCACCACATAAACAAAAGCCAGAGGCCGCAGAAGATCAACCCGAACATGCTTTGGTGACCCAATCCAGCCTGAAGATCAATGAGGCAAGACGCGTCCGAACCCACCAGTGCACCTATGAGGCCGCTGGGACATGGCAGCTGGGAGAGACTTGCACAAACTGGGACATTGAGCCTCATTCCATGATTGGAGGTAGTCATGGCGCTATTAGCGCCATTACTACCTTCAATAACGGTACTGAGTCCGCCCTGGTTCAATGGGGACTTACTGGTCTATTCCGACCTTTGCGGGACCAATAAGTCCCCATTGAAAATGGCAATCCCCATTCCCATTTGAGCCCCCATAGGGCTCAATGAGAATGGGGAGGGCGCAAATAATGGCCCAACGCATGCCAAGGCCGTTATTTGCGCCTTGGTCCCCTAACGGGAACCGTAAGGTACGTTTGGTCCGACCAAACGTACCTTAGGGGTCCCGTTGGGGGACCTCAGAATAGGGCGCAAAGGGATTACCGGCACCGGTGTCCATACCGGTGCCCAGGATCCGTTTGCGCCGAGGTCGGAATGAGGCCCATTGACTTTGGCAGGCTGCCATTGTGGGAGATTGACGGATCAGTGTACGAAAAAGTGGTGGGGCTTAAGTCCCCATTTAAAAGTTGTAATGATTGTATCACCTCCCACGGGGCAAAAGGCAGTCAGCAGTTGATGCCGGGAATTAGCAGAGGGTGATTGTCAATGGAAGGAAAAGGGTGAGGATGAAAGGGAGGAGAGGATGAAAGGGAGTACAAGAAACAGGAAGGCGGGCTGTATGGGGAGGTCAAGGGAGGAGTAAGAGGACATCCCTTAGCCCCTTCACTACAAAACGTATCAACTGTATGTGAGAGTTGGTGCATTCTTGAGACTATCTGTAACAGTAATCAGAGCATTATTTACCAGTTTTCAAACAGACATTGCAGGCGTCCATGTGTTATAATCCGCTTACACACAAGGAGACGCCCCCTTTGTTTCTATAGCAGAATAGCCTTGTGAAAGCCTGGAAGATGTGGCTAAGGCCTTCATTGTGAGGTTTGCACTATAGTGAAAAACATGCTGTATCTTTTTTACCACATACTTTATTGGTAACACTCATTAGAAGTGGGCACAGTACATAGAGTATTTAAAATTCTGCAGATGATATATAGGGCCTGATTCATGGAAAAGTGCGCATTTCTCCCACAATTTCTGCACGCAGAGAACAACACTACTGAGCCTGCATGCAGAATAAAATATGCAGGCACCGTGTATTCATAGAAATTACTGCACAAAGTAACCATATTCGCAAGTCGCGCACGGAACGCGTCTGACATCCCCCAACGCAAAGCATAAACATTCATAACAGCTACATTTGTACACTCACCCTGGTGCGAATACACAGGCCTGCATATTGGGGACCCTGCCCAGGGTCCCCCGAACTGTTGCCAGCACCCCGACAACATGCGTATGACACATTGTAACTCGGGTATAACTTGGAATATCTGCGTGCAAACCCCCGTAAACAAGCCCAGCACCCCACTACACAGTAAACCCGCATCCCTAAGTCTGATCGGAACCCCGTCTACGTGCATGCACTCCTAAATCCGACATGCAAACTCATCTCCACGCTACGAATCCTATGCACAAGTGTACTTACACCACATCCATGAATAGGCTTTGGTGTGCACATTTGTAGACATGCTATGGACTGCCTGGAGCCCGTCCCTCGTAACACCCACTTTTTCCATTGTTCTTCCTCTTTTTCCAAGTTTCTCCCCCTGCTCCGACCTCTGTGCAGGCCTAAGCCATGCTCTGCGTGGAGTCTCGCACAAGGCATTTTAAAACTCGCAGAGACATGCTGAGCCTGCGCGAAATCCACGCAAGTCCAAGGAATATCCTGCACATTCGATTCCATGAATCGATTAACAGGATTTTGCACACAGTTTGGCACGCAAGTACCCTATTTTCCACGCAAATATTTCCATGAATCGTGCACATAAAGTATTGCTTGATTAAAAGTAAAAATACCCAGATGGTAATTCTTGGTAATTCCTTACAATCGCACCTTCAACCAAAGAGTGGAGGTAGGATTTCTAAGCCCCAACCTATGGGGTCACTTAAAACAGCCTAATTGCTGCTTTCCTATCCCTTCTCCAATGTAAACATATATTGCTCCCTATTCTCAAATGGCATCCAAACGTGCGCATCACGGAGCCATTCTTGGGTGTAATTGCATAAATGCAGGGTTGGAAGGGAACCTTTCCAGCCATTCCAGTGGGCACTGCATATTCACAAACAAGATAAACATAAAAAAGTCTAGAAAATTAAACAGTTCAGTCCGCCTGCTGGGGAATGTGCAGGTAAAGGCACTCTGCACAGAGAGTTCATCATTGACCCTTCTGTGCCTTTTTCCACACAGGAGGAACCACTGCTCTCCTGCCTGCATTTCCAACTATTTAAACCAATAGAAGCAAACATTACATTTAAATGCATATACTCTCTGCTTTCTGCAACAGCATGCCCTAGGTCATGAACTAAAAAGAATCATTAGGTGTGTGTGTGATGTGTGTATGTGTATGCTTGTGTGTGTGCATACGTGCCTGTGTTTGTGTATACATGTGTGTGTGTGTGTGTGTCTGTGTGTGTCTGTGTGTGTGTGTGTCTGTGTATGTGTGTGTGTATACATGCGTGTGTGAGTGTGAGTGTGTGTGTGTGTGTATACTTGTGTGTGTGCATACATGCCTGTGCATCGTCAATCGCGTCGGAAGCGGCCTCGTCACACCACTTTGCTGGAGTTTGTGTGTGTGTTCCGGTAGGTGCGGCTTGACGCTCTGACGCTCGGACGCCTAGACGCTGGTACTGAAGCCGTTGGGTGCTTTCCTCTAACATCAATCAGCACCGTTCGACGACCGTACGACGAGGCGAAGCGGGCGCAGCCCGGCGCAGCCCAGCGCTAGTAACCAGGACGGGGCCTGGAGAGGGGGCCGTAGAAGGCTGCGGAGGGCTGGAAGAGAAGAGAGCCGTGTAGCCGAGGTAAGCTACCCACAACCTCTGGCTGGGACGCGGACGAAAGCGGCAGAGGTGAGACCCTGCAAGTGGTGACACGGAGGATTTGGGGAATCGAGTTAGGAACTGCCTCGCCCCTAGCCCCTCTCACCTCTCACCGCGACCATTAGCCTCTCTCTCCCCTTCGCCCCCCCCCACCCCCCCACCCCTCCTCCTGGGGCCGAAATAGGGGTTGGGGACAGCTGAGAGAGGTGTAAGTGGAGCGGAGCTGAGCCTAGTTGATCTGAGGCTCTGACAGCTCCCGAGCTTTAACAAATTGCGCTGACGTGTGCAACGAAGGAGAGGCACAGTGAGCGGCGCCATAGGGGACTGAGCAGGGATTCTCCTTGCCTCCGGCCCCCTTCGTACTCCTTCCCCTCCCCCTTCCCCCCCCCCCTCGAATTGGCAAAAGAACCTTCTGTGTCATCTTCTGCCTGGTGGTCCCTACTTCTTACCATTTGGCACACGTGCTCTGTTATTGCATCCAGCACTGTTGCCGGAGCCTCTGTATATCAGCTGACAACTTCACAACAGGAACCTTGCACAGTCCCCTTGCCCTACTACCTGCTCTGCCTGTATTTAGAACAACGGCATGCTAGTCAGAGTTTAGGGCAGATGCAACTTAATGACACAGGCTTTATACTGTGTACCGGGGAAACTTTCGGACATTTTTCCCGAGCTTAGGACACACCAGTTCGGCACACTAATTGAAAGCTCTATTTGTGTCCCCATAGCAACGGTGCTAACTACCCGTGGATTTGCTCAACCACCCCTAATATACCCCGTTTGCGCTCCCTAGCGTTTTTGATAGAACCAAGGGAATATCATATACCAACAGCTAAAAATAACCCTATTGGACATATTGCCCACGGCACATTCCCCTTCTACCCGGATCCGACAAGGTAGCGAAGGAATAGCATTACTATGCTAACTGTCAAGAAGTGTTCTGCCACGAGATACAACCTTCGGAATCAGAAGGACAGAACCTCTACCACAGGCCCGAACAAGGGTAAGGGCATGAAAACTGTTCCAAAGGAAAGAGGAATTATTACTGATTTTTTCCCACTTCCATCTACTGCAAATATCATAAATCCATCGCCAAGCGAGGAGAAGGAGCCGAGTATTCACAGCAGAACGATCAATTCAGCGTGCCTAGGGGAGAGTATAATTGACAACAACTCATTGCTTGACCTCTGTCTCTCTATGCAGAGAGCCATGACTCCGCTACCGCGAAGCAGTACAAGCAAGCAAATCAATAGTTACCAACCCCAGACGACAACTTCGCAACGGGAAGCGATAGATAGATTATCTGCTTCCCCTAACCTTGCAGTCCACTTAGGGTCTCAGGAATCTGAAAATATCAGTGACCTTAGAGAAGGCAGCACGAACCTGGGGGATTTGCAAGCATCTGTTGCATCTGTACAATTTGCATTAAACATTCTACTGAAGATGTGCGGGAAGATACTTGACGTTACCCTCGCAATCGCAACAAGCGATACTGAGAAAAACATCCCAATGGAGAATGAGCCGGAACCCATCAACAACAATACGCAAGATGGCACTGATTTTGGGACCCAGGACCCAAACATCACCAATAATTCGGAAATCTACCTCTCACGTAAACAGAAACGCCTGACAAAAAAGGCGATTGGAAGAAGAAAGCGTCAAACTGCAATGATTATACTACCGGATACAGCAGAGGCAGCGGAGGAAATCTTGAGGCCAACAGTAGGTAGCACTCCCAAAAAAGGACAAAGAAAAGTCAAACGGAGAGCGGCACGGGCACGCAAACGCACTGCAGCAAAAGAAGGAAAGCTAACTAGCTGGCTTATTAATGACAAATGCAATACCTCTAAATTAACAGCGCCTCCAGAATCTGAATCTTCTTTATGTGAAAAAGAACAGGAGGTAAACATATCCCAGAATAATACAAATAACATATCAGTTAGCTCTATACCCTTGATCAACGAGCCGCAATTAACAACAATATTATCAGCTGAAGAAAAGGGTAACCTTATGGTACCCAGAGGCGGAAGAATCTGCCTGATCAAAAATCTCTATCAATCTAGTAACCAAGACTGGATTTCCAGATCAGCATTAATGATCAGATTACATACCATTCCGCAACTGAGAGTACTACGATCTGAGGATTTTGCATTTGTCGAACCATTAGAAGTGACGAATTCAAGCACATCGGCCCTTCACTGCAAATTTCTAGCCACTGCAGAATTACTGCGTAACTTTAAAACCAACCTGAGGGAAGTTGACCTGGAAATAGATGTTGACCCGAACGTCATCGATCCACAGTGGCCGACCCAGATGTCAAATTCCACTATGGAAGAAAGGACCATAATACAGCCACCTAAAGATGACTCTGTACAGCTGGTAGACATACAGAAGGTCCTTAAATGGCTAATAGAGTCCCTACCAAAAGCAACAGCAAACCGATGAGATCAAACCATTATCTCTTGGAATTGCCGGGGATTCGGCCATTTGCTATCTCCTGATGGCTCAATGCCCTTACTAGTGGGCCATACCTGTATATGTCTACAAGAGACATGGCTTACCTCCCGAGCCCTACTAAATGGGTACACTATACATCAGGAACTAGCAAAAAAAGGACCAAGGGGAAGACCATATGGCGGTCTATTAATTGGCATCCTGCATCCGTTAAGATCCATCCGCATTTATACGAAAATAGATGAATTCATAATGGCAGTGGAACTGGAGCTCCCTGGCGAAGATAAAACGGAACACATCCTCCTGGTTAATATATATAATCCATCTGAATCTATTCAGAGCGAGATTATCCAGGAAGCTTGCCATGATCTGTTGATCAATTGGCTGACTGAACCACAGAAAAATATGGTCATCTTTGTTGGTGATTTTAATTGCCAATTAATTGGTGAGCCGAGCACCAGCAATAATCCCCTGTTGAAGCAAATAGGCAAATTGAAACATGGAACTGTAAATGCGGAGGGACAATTATGGTTTAACTTTTTTAAATCATGGAACTTTGAACTATTAAATGGCAGAACCATCAGTGACTATCCGGGAAAAGCAACATGGAGAAACTTCATATCCAGCAGCACATTGGACTATATGTACGCAAGCCCTACCATGACCACCTGGGTTACAGACATGAAGATTAAGGATAATGAATGGAGCGACCACGCCATTCTCACACTCTCTTTCAAATATATTACACAATTCACACCGTATAAACCGATTGGTGAGCTGAAGACGAATCATGCTCTCTCCATGATACGATGGTCTGACATTAATATTAAACGTGCCATAGAATATACAACTATCTATCCAAATCTGTGTCATATAGAACTCTCGGCCATGACCAGCCAGGAGATCGAAGATTGGATCGCTGCATTTTCAAACACCTATGCAGCGACTAAAATAATTATGCGGGCCCCTGAGACTAAGACCACGAATAACTTTGATATCGAAATCAGAGATGCTAAACGAACTCTAAGAGCTGACTTGAGGAAATTACGAAAAGCTTCCACTACACTGCACAACTACTTAACCCTAAGCAAGAAGCTAAAAAATGCCTACAGAACATGGCTAAAACTGAAACGCTATGCAATAAAATTACTCAAATGGCAAACAACAGTCCAAACGTTATGTACGGGTAACTCCCGAACTATATGGGGATTATTGAGCATGGCTCGGGGTGACACCAGCATCCCCCTAACTAACTCAATTGGCATCAGCCAATGGGAGGAATTTTTGAAAACCCGGAACGGCACGGACCAGGTAAAGATACAGGAGAGGATGCCCCAGGATCCACCTTTGTTCCCTTTCAAAGTGTCAGTTGAATCTCTGATTACTAGGATAAAAAAGCTCAAATCTTCAAGAGCTCCGGGACCCAACGGCTTAGCAAATGTAGTATTAAAGAGCAACCCGGAATATTGGGCAGAGGTACTCAAGATCCTCTTTGAAAAGATTCTGAATGAAGGCAAAATCCCTGAATCTTGGCAGACGGCAATTTTGATCCCTGTATATAAGAGAGGTGACCGCTCTGACCCTGGAAATTACCGCCTACTTTCAATGTTGGACTGCACGGGCAAGCTATTCGCAGCATATCTTCTTCAGGAACTTCAAATATGGGCAGACAGAGAAAAAATCCTTGATCGTTTCCAATGTGGATTTAGAAGCGGATATTCCACTACACATAACTTGGTAGTAATGGATATCCTCTGCAACAAGGCTAGAACACCAGGTAACCCACCTCTTTACGCCTTGTTTATAGATTTTAAGTCCGCCTTTGATCTAGTCCCCAGGGAACTACTTTGGGCTAAACTTGAAAAACTGGGATGCCCTAAAGCAATACTATATTATCTCAAACTATTGCATTACAATACCACAGTTTCCCTGAAGTTGGACGCAAAAGGGAATATGACCAGCAAGATCAACCAAAACTGTGGCGTGAAACAAGGATGTGTTACGGCACCCATACTGTATAACCTGTTTGTACATGACATACCTAAAGCGCTATCACTGGAAAACAACTGCCCCCCTAAGATTGGATCCACCCACTGTGTAGTACTAGCATACGCTGACGATTTAGTCATCTTGGACCACACTATCAGCGGTATTCGTAGATCAGCTGAGGCACTATGGACTTATACTCAAGTCAACGGGCTGGCTATTAACTTAAATAAAACACAGATGGTAATGTTCAGTTCCAAGAAGATAGCAAGAACAGGGCTAAACATATACGGGACTGCAATCAAATATACCCCATATTATAGATACCTAGGTGTCGAGATTGAACACAAAGGGCACTATACCACCTGCAAACAAGTTAGAACTACAAGAGCTGCCCAAGTAACAGCACTTATCCATCGCTTTTCTACAACCTATTGTGGCTACACCATCTGGGCAGCACGCCAACTATACCTACAGGTCTTAACACCAATGATAATCTATGGCCTGGAGGCATTACAATTAATAGAACTGGACTGGCTTCAAATCCTCGAAGGAAAATTTTGGAAAAAAATACTCGGCCTTCCGGGTTGCATCCCTATGGCTATCCTTAGATTAGAGCTCGGCCTCACTTCCTGGAAGTCTCTTGTACTCAGGAAGAGAGCCGAATTATACCTAAAAGCAACACCGGATACAGCCAATTTATTATTAGCGGCGATTCATTGTGAAATTAACAAAGCATCCTCATATTGTATTATGAAAAAAAACATCGTTAAATATCTTGAAGAGATCGGGTGGACCCAAAAACAACAAGAGGTCTCCATTCCTGTACTGAGGGCGTTAACCAAGAAATCTGAATTGCACGATTGGATTAGCAACTTTGCACATTTGGAAAATCTAAAGCGCTATAAATTTGTGCAATTCATGAATTACACCCCCAAGAAGCCGTTGCCTTATCTGAATTTATGGCCTTCGCCACGGCTACGTCGTTTTATTCTTTTGCTAAGGATCGATCAGTTGCCCGTACTGGCCATAAGCGGGATTAAGAATAATCTCCCCCTACCTGAACGTTTCTGTAGGCTATGTAAGGACATAACGAAATCAGAAACGGGCAAACATGTTCTTACCAGATGTATCGCTATGATAAAGGTCTACACATCATTCTACATAGATTTTGTCCATAACATGGAACATGTTGGTAGTAACGAATTCTGGCATAGAGCCGTCAATGCAAAGGGAAATGGAATGAAATTATACATTGCCGTGTATAATGTTTGGACGACCATCGAGAAATTATTGGACATAAACATATAGCGAACTGTCAACTCATGGATGGCCACCTTCTTTTATTATGGGAAAGTTTTTATTAGGAAAAAAAAAAAAAAAAAAACTCTTTATAATCTCCTCATTAGCAATATCTATTTGGACTTGTAGTCTTCAATATATAAAGGCATTAATATTCATCTACTGGTGGACTATGAATACATCTGTACATCCTTTTAATTTTGAATTCTGAATGTAACTTATCTCACTTTTTATTCTTAATTCTTTTTATCTTCTCTTTTTCTCTTTCTTGTTTATCTTTCCTAAATCTGCTTTTTATGCTACTACTTTTTTTTCTTTTTATGCATTTAATATGTCAGTATCTACTTTTATGATCAACTGTCTTCTTTTTGTTGAATGTAATTTCTTATGTTATGTGAAAAGCTTATAATAAGCTGTAACACATTAATAATAAATTAAATTAAATAAATGCAGGGTTGGAAGGGAACCTTTCCAGCCATTCCAGTGGGCACTGCATATTCACAAACAAGATAAACATAAAAAAGTCTAGAAAATTAAACAGTTCAGTCCGCCTGCTGGGGAATGTGCAGGTAAAGGCACTCTGCACAGAGAGTTCATCATTGACCCTTCTGTGCCTTTTTCCACACAGGAGGAACCACTGCTCTCCTGCCTGCATTTCCAACTATTTAAACCAATAGAAGCAAACATTACATTTAAATGCATATACTCTCTGCTTTCTGCAACAGCATGCCCTAGGTCATGAACTAAAAAGAATCATTAGGTGTGTGTGTGATGTGTGTATGTGTATGCTTGTGTGTGTGCATACGTGCCTGTGTTTGTGTATACATGTGTGTGTGTGTGTGTGTGTGTCTGTGTGTGTCTGTGTGTGTGTGTGTCTGTGTATGTGTGTGTGTATACATGCGTGTGTGAGTGTGAGTGTGTGTGTGTGTGTATACTTGTGTGTGTGCATACATGCCTGTGTTTGTGTATACATTGTGTTTATGTGTGTGTCTGTGTGTGTGTCTCTGTGTATGTTTGTTTGTGTGCATACATGCCTGTGTGTGTATACATGTGTGTGTGTCTGTGTGTCTGTGTATGTGTCTGTGTGTGTCTGTGTTTGTGCATACATGCCTGTGTATGTGTATACATGCCTGTGTGTGTGTGTGTGTCTGTTTATGCTTGTGTGTGTGCATACATGCCTGTGTGTGTGTGTACATGTGTGTGTGCGTGTGTGCGTGTGTGTGTATGTGTCTGTGTCTGTGTTTGTGCATACATGCCTGTTTGTGTGTATACATGTGTGTGTGCGTATGTGTGTGTGCATGTGTCTGTGTTTGTGCATACATGCCTGTGTATGTGTATACATGCCTCTGTGTGTGTGTGTGTGTGCATACATGCGTGTGTGTGTGTGTGTGTGTGTGTGTGTGTGTGTGTGTGTGTGTGTGTGTGTAGCTTGCAAATCACTATGCAGCTGTTGCAAGGGTCATTTCTATACGCTGTGATCACCAGAAGATACTGGCATGAGGCCACGAGAGGAGGCTTATGAAAGCGTCACATTAGATGTTTATGGGTAATCTGTCAACATCTGCATGTGCATTTTCACAAACAGCTGCAAGTCATGTGTTTTCTTTGTGCAGCGGGTAGACATTGCATAATACTTATTTATATGAGGTCTTTCGGAAATATGTTACATAGGTTAATATATATATATAAAAAAAATATATATATATATATATATATATATATATATATATATATTTATATATATATATATATACTCACTAAAAAATCAGTGATGTCATCAATGACATGTGTGATGTCATCTCTGATGTCCTGGGTGTTAGTGTTAGCAGTGCACAGTGGTGCGGCCAGTTATGGTTGCTTAGCCTACCATAACTGGTGAATTTCAGGGGTTTTTCGGTTTTACTTTCAACCATAATGTCATGTTTATTACGTTTTTTTTGTGTGAATTGCACAGGTTTTTAGTAGTGCAACTTAACCATAACGTCCCCTTAACAAAGTTTTTTTTAGTGCATTTTACAGGTTTTTAGTAGGGCAACTTAACCATAATGTCCCTTTAACCAAGTTTTTTCATTGAATTTCATAGGTTTTTATTAGTGCAACTTTACCATAACGTCCCTTTAACAAAGTTTTTTCAATGAATTTCATACATTTTTATTAGTGCAACTTAACCATAACGTCCCTTTAATAAAGTTTTTTAATTGAATTTCATAGGTTTTTACGAGTGCATGCTATTTTCCAACAATTTACTAATATCATACTTACCCAATATAGCAATATTTATGTCCGATTTCTAAAGTTTCACCTTAAAACTCTGCCATTTCACACCATATGGAATAATTTTTAACACTTCTATACACTTCTTGCAACTATTTCAACTAGTTTTGCATGCGTAGACGTCTACGAACATCTACAAACATCTGACTTCACTGCTTCCGGACAGTACCACATAACCATACGCTGGCGCGCGGCATGATGACGTGTCTGAGAACCCGTCCGCACTTCACAATAAGATCTCTGCTTGGCGTACAGTTCAGAACTGCATTTTCTACTGATCTAGGAACTTCCAACTTCAATATTTCCCTTGCACAGCTCCTACACCTATTCCTACTCATTATCCATTAACAAGCATTTAGCAAAACTGCTATTTATCTTAAAATGGCATCAGCTAAGGCCATCCCTCATCCCCAAGAGACACCACCACTGCTGTAATCAAGGAGCATGAGAAACAGGGCCCCCTAACTTAGATATAACACACGCGCAACATTTTCCCTTGTCCACCTACCCCTCCATATTAGTGTTTGGTTGCTCTTCCCTCATTTCCCTCCCCACCTTTCGTTCTCAGCTCTCCTGCAAAGAAAAAATACATCCAAAAACAACGAATGACATAGTCCTTTAGGAACCACCTTTCACAGTTAAAAAATAGAACAAAAAAAAATAAAAAAATGTATAGACTCCATCTACGTTATATTTCTCAGTAAAGTACATAGACTAAATAAGATTTTCCAACATTTCCATTTGCATTTTGTGCTATGCTAATGGCAATATTGTGGTGTTCATCCTCCGTTCCAGGGACTGGATTGGTAGATACCGACCCAGCAGCCCAAGTTATTAGCCCAAGGGAAGCGAGGGTGGATAACGAGGTCTCTGGACCATTATCCCCCCATTCCAGCCCCTGAAATGGGGGATGAAGGCCATTAGCACCCTACGTTCCCAAAGCGGGAACCCGGGGTGCTAAAAAATCGGATTTTCTTTCAACACCGGGACGCCTGCGGCGTCCTGGTGTAGGAAGGAAAATCCTTTTCCAGGATGGCCAGCATGGAAAGGGAAGGTGAGGGCTCCATACAGGCCTCCTCTTCGCTTTCCATAGCAGCCTGCAGAAGGCAAAAAGAGAACCCTATGACCATATTACCACAAGCACATTTTTCTTCCCTTTCAAATCTATCCTAATTTCGAATAACTTTACCACAAAGCCAGACCCAGATGGACATGGCCACTTTAATCCTATGTTTTGTCCCTTGTGGTCATGGCCAGTAGCCAGATTGTCCGGATCATGACCTTATTCCTTGACCCGGACAATCTGGCCACTGCCCATGGCCACAGGCTACCCCTCAGTCACTAAAGGTTTACCGCTAATTTGTGTAGCTACATTATGACACTTGTCAAATAATAAAATACTGGCACATTTGCAAAACCATGCTTTCAGGTCCTTGCCAATGCTCCTTACAAAAGTTTGCTGGAAATCCACCCATGTTTTATTTTTTCAAAAGTGTCAAATGTATGCACATGCAATCGTTATATAACCTAGCCCCCACTTGACATAATCCATTCAGGCTTTACGAAAACATCTAAATCTAGATCTATAATCTTTTTGCAAACCTTTGTGTAGATTTGTCAAATGGCACCACATTTATAAGCCTTTACAATATTTTGGGACTCCCCCCTCTAATTTTGCTCCCTCTCAACAGAATGCCACCAAACTGCACAAAAACATGCATATCTTGATCTATTATCAGTGTGCTAAATAAAGTGTAGATTCATCAAATGGCACCTCATTTATAAGCCTTTACATTACTTTGGGACCCCCTCTGTAATTTTGCCCCTGTTCACAAAATCCTACCAAACTTCGGAAAAACATTCCTATCTAAATGTATTATCAGTTTCCCAAATTAAGTGAGGATTCGTCAAATGGCACCTCATTTATAAGCCTTTACATTATTTTGGGACCCCGCTCTAATTTTGCCCCCTCATGACAGAATCCCACCAGACTTTGCATACTCACTCAGAATCAGCTCAGGAATACACATGCAAAAGTGCATGCAGTTCCATTAAGTGGCGCAAAAGTTATAAGCCATCCAAGAACTGCATTTCACCAACTCTGTAATGATGAGGTGTTTGCGAACTTTTCAGGACTGTTCGCGAACATCCGAACTATTCACGGACTTTTGTGGTAAAAACCACCCGTTTTTTTGCTTCTTGTAGCCATATTCCATCCCATCCTCATCACCCCTCACCACCCCAGAGATTATTTGATAAGTTTGACAAGTGCAATGTTGTGTTTTTTAATATGTTTTTACTGCGATGTCCGCGGACACCGGCCAATGTCCGAAGATGGCGGGCGTTTCCAAAAATCTGACGCACCTCATGCTTCACGCCAACCAATCAGCAAACACGTAGGGGGTCTGCGGACATAACGCAAGTCAATTATCCAATCGGTGTCCTGTCCGCTTAGCGAACAGGGAAGTGTGTCCGCGGAGCGGACATAGATATCACTAATTTTTTTGCTTTATGTTTTGGTCATTTTAAAAAAAAAACTACTAGATGGATTTACACCAAATTAAGAAAATCACGCTTTCCGGAGCAAGCCGCCGCTCCTGCCGCAAATTTGGTGAAAATCCGTCCAGCGGTTTGGGCTGTAGGCGTGAGCAAAGTTTTTTCGCATTATGTCTATGGGAAAAAAAGAAATTTTGGGACCCCCCTAAAACTTTGCCCCCCCTGGACCAAACCTCACCAAACTTTGCAGAAAAATTCAGAGTGGGCCATATACAAAGTTTGGTGAGGATTCGTCCAGGGGGAGCGGAGTTATAAGCCGCCCAAAAAGTGTTCTTCCTATGGAAACAGCAACTTAACCATAACTACCGTGGTCGTGTAATATATACACATATATTAAAGAGCCGTGGGTGACCTTGTGACCCTTTGCTTAAGGTTTTATTGAACTTCACATCGTAATATGCATACTTTTCTTCTTATCCATCAAATACCACCAAAGTCGGCAAGCAATTTACCAGGCCAAATCCAAACACACATGGCGATTTTTACCTGTAATTTGCATAGGGATTTCCATAGAGGGAGCCACACATACTATTTAGCCCACAAAGGAGGTAATTTTGATCGTAATCGTAATTTGATCGCATGGAGCCGTTACGTTAGCACTGCAACGTAAATGGCACCCGTCTGCCAAATTTTCATTATTTGCAAATGTGCAGGGCAAAAGGTGGCATACACATGTGTGCAGAGGAGCAGAGGTATACATCCGCAGGAGATCCTACCCCCTACCTCTCCTGTATTGGAGACATGAGACTGTACCCTGTCTAACACCAGCTATTGTACCAATACTGCAGCGAGTATTTGGAAGACGGTATCCATTAAGACAACCATATTGAATGCACCCTCGAGTTGATGACAGCCTGCAGGAGGAGATCCCTGAAGGAATATGAGAAAGAGCTAAGAACATGGACTGATGACGTCCTAAGAAAGATTGCACAAAGTCTTGAAATACTGAATGAAGACAATGTATGGATCTGTAGGGTATTTTGTGGAGATTTGGGGCCTGACGGTATTTTCTTACCGCCGAAAAATAACTTAGCAACAATCACTCCTTGTATTCAAATTGGGCCATGTACAACAATAATACAGTGGACATGCATTATTTCAGCACACAGACATGCGTATTTGGTATGCGTGGTTGGTATGCGTGGTTGGTGGTATTTTGGTGAGCATAATTCCCTTGTTTTATTTGTGGCCCCAATATCCAGAACCCCTTATTTTTGTTTAGATTTTTTCGTGTAATCACTAGAGAGACCTCAGGCTTGCATTTCAGGAACCCCACATTTTCATTTTTAGTGTGCCACCATGGGCAATTTCTCTCTGTCTTATCTACGGCAGCGAGCTATCATGTGGTATTTTCACTATCTTATATACGGTAGTGAACTATGTCCCGGGCCTCCCTTTTTGCCGACTCATAGACCTCCGACAAACTACAACACACACAGTTAGTTATAATTGCTCATACTGAATTACATTGTGCACACGGCTGCAGCCAAATTTGATGTTTAGCTACCTTGAAAATGACAATTGCACTGTCTAAACATCTCCCCACATCATCAGCACTGTATTGGTAAATATAAAACACACCACCCGTCTGCTTTCAAATATTTTTGTGTATTATAAAAGTTGCATTTAAACACGATCTCACTCTTTACAGAAATAAATAAAATAGCACAGTAACAGCATTGTCTGTGATACACTGAAAAGAGAGTGGCGGAGACAACAACTCAATTTGCAACATTAAACATGTGAGTAAAGCACAGGAATCTCCTTTCCTACACTGACTGAATATTCTCGTACACACTCAGCCCCCACACTTCTGTAATTACCTTATCTGTTCAGCATGAGTTTTCTTCAGCTGTTCTCTTTCTGAATTTGGCTCCCTTGAAGATTAACCCCAGTGAAAACAAGCGTCTTTCGTTCTCAAACCGGGGTTATTGCCTGGAATTCTCAGCTTTTGCAGCAGGAATGCTTCAGCCAGGAAACAGGTCCTTCTCCCAGCTTTGCCAAATCTCGATTGTCCTCCCCCTCTCCTCAAGCTCCCCCAGCAAAACTCTAATCACTGCCTCTAGCATGATACTTGCTATGACGCTGCTCCAATCAGAATCAATCATGCCATCTCCTCCCTCACTACACAATGGCTCATTTCTACAGTAACCATTTGTAACCAACTGATTTCCTATTCCTTCGAGCCCTTTGCTTCCTGTAGTTATGTGGACAGAGCAGCAGAGAAAAAGAAAAAAAATGAATGTGCGTTTAAAAGTTCACTTTCAGAGTAGGCCTAATTCTGCAGTGGAGACACATTTTTATTAGTGGGTTATGTTAAATGCAGTTTTATTAGTCAGGTTAGTTATTAATAAGGTTAGTTATTAATTTTCAAATGTGTCTCTTGCACCATAAGCATTTCAGGTGAAAAATAGTGTGCATTTTTGAATGTGCACGTGTGCTTTTAACTGTAAAAATAGATTTGCATCTTATATGTTAAAATCGTTTTTGACTGAATAGCCTGTCTTTACTTATATGTCCATGTTAATCTGGCAACACATACAATGCACCACACCCATGTGGTGGTGCTGCATCAAAAAAAAATTGCTACCTGTGCAGTAGTGCTGTACTCTGTGCTGTAACACGCCAAATATCCTCACAGACCCTAGAGGAGAAATGACGAAGTAAAGAATCAAGTGAACCTTAAAAGTGTTAAAGAAGAAGATTACACGGTAGAAAGACCTGCAGAAATCAGAAGTTTAATGAATGTACGTACGCTGAAACGCAAGATTGATCAAGTCATAGGGCCTCATTACAAGTTTGGCCGTAGCCTTGCCGGTAAAACCGGCAGGCTGCTGCCAAACTTGCAATAGTTCCCAGCACCCGAGAATGGGCAATTACCGGGTCATTATGTCCCAGCCGGACCCGGTAATTGCCCATTCGCCGGCGCTAGAAAAAATATGCTCCCCATTCCCATTCGGCCCCATAGGGCTGAATAGGAATGGGGAGGTTGGATGCACCGGCACCGTCAATAACGGTGCCGGTGCATCCAACATGGTCTGCAGGCGGGAGGGTGCCTGCCCACAGAACCCGTAGCTTACCGGTACCATAGTTCCTGGACTAGCAAACATGTAATGAGGTCTATTGTATAGGCTACCTACAATAAGTGAATAGAATGCAGGCGGAGCAGCCATTGTATAGGAACTGGACATTTGTATCATGAAATAACTAAGCCAAAGAACCATGGAGATAAAATGAAAGGCTGTGTCTCAGTAGAATAGAACGTTGTTGGAGCTGCGTTGGGAGGCTGTCTGGCCTGAAGTCAAGATCTGAGAAGTCGGGGTCAGCAATATACGCTGAAGAGGAACATATGTGTGGGGGATGAATCCTCTCACGTTAAGGTGCAAGAAAGAACACAAATGATGCCAAATCTTAATTCATTAAAACATTTAAAAGCTTTCAGAATGAGTAGAATCGCGGTCTCCTGTTACGTGAGTCGAGGCTGAAAATAGGGCTTGACCTTGGAGTTCCAGACACGATAGTGAGTGCCCTCACTCCCATTGCATTCCTAGAGCAAAAATACTCTGCAAGGCCAAGTACAAAGAGAATTTCATGGCAGAAGCCATGCACTTCATCTGTTACTCACTCACAAGCACGGACACTCCAGCACCTACCCGCTCTGCCCTCTTCATTACTGCACTTGCACGTTCTGAAATACTCACAAAGCATAGTAGGTTAGTCCTTTTTTCCAATCCCATCCTCTGTTTGTGTATCCCTTGCCCTGTGGACGCTTTGAAACAGTATGTACTTGCTGTATAAGTGCCTAACAAGAGAACAATAAATAAATAAATGGGTGGTGAGAGATGTTGGGCTAATTGGGTGGTAGGGCAGCTTCATGTCCTATGTACTTGCACCTGGGTCTTGGTTTATGTGCTGCTGATTGAACCGAATGTTCCAGACATGGCACAAGCGTGCCCAACCAATTGTATTAGTCCATATAATGAAGGACCTTATAGCTTGAGAAACCAATGAAACACTGTGTAGCTGATTTTTCTTAAATGATACATATGAAGAAGTAGTCGTAAATTGTCCACCTGATATCTGACAGTCAATAACAAACCTAGCTCCTATACGATTGCATATCTAGATGTGTCCCTTAACCTATCCCAACCCTTGATAGATTTTTCACTATTGCCACGTAGCATGACGTCATTCTAACACACAAAGAAAGTATATCACTGTATTTTATGTGGAAATTGCTTTGAATGAGTGTACGTCCGTTGATGTTCATTGTAAACTCCCTCCTTTAGATCATTGCTAATAAAACAGCAACTTCCATTTTCTTGAATAGTCTGGTTATTTGTACTCAGAATTACTCTGGTGTAATTCCATCCAGTAAAAGATGCACATTTCCAAGAGCCATATGCTCATGTGGTAGCAGTGTGGATGGTTTCGATCCAAACTAGTTTGACTTCAGAGTTTCGGATAATCGGGCATTCTCCGCCATTAGCTGCAAGATTGTGGAGTTTACTGTGGAGAGCGGCCAATAGAAATTAACTTGCACGAAAAACCAAGACGGTGGGCAGGTCCCTCTTTGAAGAAATCCCTGTTCGGTTTCCATGGGTGCTCAGCTGACAGAAGGCGAAGTGGTCGGATTAGAGGAGGAGTCGATACCAAATGCCTCAAGTCGATTAAACGGATCTAAGTAGACTAAGGAAAATGGCAATGTAAAGGGGCGGAATTGTGATATTTTTTGAAAATGAGTTGGGTTATGTGAATTTTGTATAGATAAAGGAACGCCTAGGTAATCCTGTTTCAAGGAAGATAGAAGAAGACGTCTCAAATTCCAGTTGGAATATTAAGAGAGATATTAAGAGAGAGGATACCCATGGTCAGGGCGGTGGAAGGTGACGTCAAAAACTCTGTACGGGGTAATATAATTGGAGGAGTAGAGAGAATACCTTACTATAAATGTCATAGGGAAAAGAGAAGGTGATAACTTTTTTTTTAATGTGTACTGTGTTATTATTTTGATTATTATTTGATGTATGAAGTTCTGAAAAGTTAGAAATTGTGAAATTTGGAATTGAAGTTGTTTTGAGTTAAGTGTAGTAAATGATTGTCACCAGTCAGAAGACAGATAGGTTGTTCAGACAAAAGAGGATTGATGGTGCTTGCTCATAGTCATTGTTTTTGGGATTAAAAGTGGTGAGCAATAAGCTTTGAGATAAGTAGAGATTTTTAAAATATAACAATGTAAGGATCTGGTAAGTATCAACAGTTAATTGTGACTTGTCATTATGGAGGACACTCCTTTTATACACCTTTGTAAAACATTACCACGACATGTGCTCAAGTTCAAAAAAGTCTAGTGCAAAATGAGTAAAGGGCACAGCTTGTTTATGCCATAGCCACAAGGGGAATCATTGTCAAAGGCAGTATTACAGCACATGACCACATATGTACACGCTGCATACACGGGAAAGAAATTAGAGAAAAGACTGGCAGTTTCAGAACTCTGGAAAATCTATTAAGATTGAATATATGCTTATATTTATTTATTTATTTAGTAAGAATTCTTGTAACACCGCGCCACATGCCCGTAGGCCTCAGGGCGTGCACACATAACCAAGAAGACGAAACACAATCTACATATATTTTTTGAACAGAGCGAGTGAGAAAAACCAATGCAGAGACTCAGAGGGCAGAGTGGGGGAAAACTCATTGATCAGAAAAAAGTCCTAGCCAAGCGGCAGGTCGAAGATAAATGTTTTCAATTGACTCTTGAATTTGGCTGGCGTCTCAGACGCTCTAAGGCCGAGAGGCAACAAGTTCCAGGAAGTAGGGCCTTGGACATTGAAAGTGCGCCCACCCGCCTTCACCAATTTGAATCTAAGTTGCACCAATTTGATGAGATGTTGAGATCTCAACGAACGGACAGAGGCATAGGGTTGAAGACGCGCCATGAGATAGTCAGGGGCCAGTTTCATGATGCACTAGTAGTGATGACAGTCCAGAAGAGAGCAAAAAGAAGGAAGACACGTGTAGGTTCATACGAGATAAAGAGGAATGAGGTAGGAGATTGAATATATCGACAGATATAGACAAGGAAATGAAGAGATGGAAAGGAGAAAAGGATAGGGCAGATCAGGTAACGCTTGTACAGAACAAATGGATGGGAGGACATATATTACTCAAGTTAAATGGGAAAAGCATCGAGAAGGTTAGGCAAAAGGAAGACAAAGACAAGCAAGAAAAGAAGGAAAAGGAATAAGAGAAGCAGTTTAGGGAGGATGAGCAAGGAAGGAAAAGCAGGGAATGACATGAAAAGATATATAGAGAAGAGCAAGAGAAAGACGAAATGTGGGCAGAGGAACAAAGGAAGTATGAAAGTCAGAAGAAAGAAAAGGAAGAAAGGGATAGGAGAGAGAGAGGAAGAAGAGGCACAACGAGCGAAGGAAAATAGATTACAGAGAAGAAGAAAAGAAGAAGAACGAAGAGAAGAGAAGAAATAAGAAGGGAAGCACGAAATCAAGAAGAGAGAGTAAGAAGAGATGCGAGAGAACCAAAGGAAGTTGAAGAAGTTATAAAACAGCATAGAAGGCAGCAAAATCTTAATGCCAGTCTCGTTCTTAAACAACGAATAAGACCGAGCAACGAAATACAGGGGCGATGGGAAACGATAAAAGAAACTTTCCCGATGAGAGAAGAGGCTCAAGAAATACCTACAGTAGCACAAGAAGAGGAAAGATATGATGCATAAGATATTAGAGAGAGGATCGATAAGTTATCTTTTCCTTTTCTTGTAGCCACTGGTGCAACTCGCTCTTGTATAAGGGAGGGAAAATACCCAATGTCAGGTATTACCATGAATACTTAAGGTTTCTCTGGAGGTACGAATGTAGTTCCTTTTACTGATTAATTACCTGTTTCTATTACGGAAAGTGACATGTCTGTCCCCTTGTTATATTCGCGACAAATGCCAGTTAACATTCTGGGTAGAGATTTGATGACAAAACTTAACATGACGATTTCATTCACTGATCAAGGAATAGTGTGCTCTACTCCAGGACTGCACTATTTAAATGTAGGAGAGTTTATACTAGCATTTACAGTAGAAGTAGCTCTACGAGGGGTTCCGGTAGATCCAGAAGTGTTCATGTACGGGGTGAGCATTTTATTAACAAGCCTACCTGGATTAGTAGGGAAAATTGTGAGGATACTTGATGAATTTTTATTTAGACCACAAGTAGATATTCATGAGGACGAAGGGCAGATTATTCCCATAGAATTGGAAGCAGCAACAGTAAGAGGGGGAAAGAGCAATGATTGAAGGCGTAGATGATGAAGGCAGAGCATGGAGAACAGTGATAGCTCTTGAGGAGGGCTACAGATTGACTGATATAACAGATGAAGATATGTTCATACGTATTGGTGATGAGCTGCTATGTGAGCTACTGTGTTTTATAAGCATTACATATTGGATAAAGATGGAGAAAAGGAAAGTCTCACAGCGAATGGCACTGATGCGGCAAAGAGCAGCGTTCTTTCAGTAAGACATAGAAAAGGTGCAAAGTGTCTTTTGGACTACGGGCCCACATGACGTTGGCCTATTGAAGGGAATAGGGGAGGTTAAAATAAAACTAAAGTTAGAAGCAATTTTACCCCAAGCAAAACAGTACCTCATGTCTCAAGAAGCTGATGAAGGTATATTTGAGACTATTTCAGCGTTAAAGTAACAGGGGATCCTCGTGCCATCAGACACCTCATACAATACTGCAGTGTATCCGATTAAAAAATCAAAAGGGGGATTGTGGAGATTTATCCAGGACTTGCGCCCTCTTAATCAGCTTGTCGAAGCAGAATTTCGATTAGTTCCGAAACCTGTGACAATATTGTGTAGCATCCCAGTTGAAGCTCAGTGTTTCATGGTGATCGATTTCAAAAACGTGTTTATTCTCAATCCCCTTGCACAAAGACTCACAAGAACAAGACCTTACTTCCTTTACGCTCAGACAAACAAAACTGAAACATGTTCATTTGCCTCAGGGGTACTGTGAGTCCCCATTCATATTTAATAGTGTCCTACAGATGGATTTAAGTAATATTGAACTCAAAAGTGCAGTAATTCAGTAGGTAGATGACATATTAATCTGTAGTAAACAAGAGGATGAATGTAGGCAGGACTCTTTTCAATTAATGACTGTATTGATAGACAAGGGATAAAAGTAGATAAGGGGAAATTACAGTTTTGCCAGGAAGAGGTGTTGTATATAGGCCAGTTAATTTCACATGAAGGAAAGAAAGTGGCACCTGAGAGAGCTGAGGTTTATCATGTAAAAACCAAAGCCAAATACAGTGAGACAAATGCAGCAATTTCTGGGTTTATGCAATTATTGTAGGGCATGGGTGTTCGACTACAGCACATACACAAAACCACTTTTGCAAGCACTTAAGAAAGCACAAGTTGGTAAGGAAAAGAGCATGGACTGAAGAAATGGAGAAAGGATTTGAAGAATTAAAAAGAGCAATTTGTACAGCTCCAGTTTTGGGAATTCCTGTCATGCGGCGCCGCTTCCATTGGTCTCTGTGGCACCGATGGAAGCAAATTGCTTGTTTACAAATCCCTCCATCCAACATGGTGCAGACTGCAGTCTGCAGAGTTGCAGGCTACCAAGGATCATGTGACTCCCTGGCACTGCCTCCCACTTCAGAGAACATTCTTCAGTCAGTGAATCCCAGAAGTCGCTGCGTTGCTACTCCTGATAGCGAACGCTCCATGTGTGCGATTCTATCCTATTTCATATCCTTATTGCTCTAACAGGCATCTAACCTCTATCCCTCTTCTATTTTTAGAACTCTGTTCCTCTTTCCATTTCTGTGCTCCGCCCCAACCCGTTACGTGACAATCCCGGGTTCTCCTGGACCAGGTAGTTAGCATTGCGACTCCCATATTGTAAGCCCCATTCTCCTGTCAGACACCTTATCCCATTTTTCTTCTGTTGCTAGATCTGATTCCACAGACCGTCGTGAGAAATGTATGCACACAAACCGCTTATCTGCAAGAGTGCTGCGGTTCCCATTCACGCTCCGCCCACGTAAGATCAAGCAGACTGAAAGGAAGGGATTTCTTCCGCATGATACTTCCGCGGCAACCGCACAGGGTAACAGAGTTAAAAGGAGGGTTTTTTTTTCTATACTTTAAAAGTGCGTATCTTTTCTTGTATCCAGTTAAAAAGTCGAAAACATTTGGTCGAATAACAAAAATGTGAAAAAAAGAATGTCAAAAATTTCTTTTTTAATGTTTTCTTTTTTTATGTACATGTTTTTTTTGGGTTCCAAAAGTAAAAAAAAGGGTTAAAACAGAAAAAAAAAATTAAAAAGGGGGTTAGGGGTGAACCCCCCCATTTCGAACAAAAAACAAACAAAAAAGACATTCGAAATTTTTTTTTCGACATTCTTTTTTTGACATTTTGACTTTCGACCACATGTAATTCGAAATAGTCACTATAAACCTCTTTTCTTCTCTGAACCTTCTCTATATGTGTGTATAAATGTAGGAGCTAGTTGCTTCTTGTCCTACGACTGTGCGGACACTGCAGCTCTCAGGGAACACTCCTCACAGTGAACTATTAACAGGTGCTAGTTGTTACTAATTTCTCCTAAATACCAAAACTCCTTTCAAATCTTCCTTCTAAATCTCATCTATCGTTTTATTTATTATCACAGCAACCTTACAATCTACCATGACTTCGGCTGATCCTTCAAAGTAAAGACTGAAGTTTTCCACCTCCAGTTTCCATTGGACACTCTCCTCCTTCTATTGAAGACCAGGGTTTTATTCCCCAGTGGGTTTCCCTGGGGGTCATGGGAATCTGCAGCCATTCCCTGGCGCAGGGGCTCAAGGTCGACAGGGAGGTTCTTGATTTCCACACTGCTGTTTCTGATCCCGGTGTTCCTGAAGGTGGGTCTTTTGTGTACAGAATACGTCAAGCTATGCCTATAATTTATAAAAGATAGCAACGCCTAAAGAAAGATTGTACACATGGATCAGACACAGCAGATGATGGCTGCAATGCAATCATTATAGGCCGAAGTACAGGCCCTGAAACAGGAAAATGCTTCATAAACAGCCTTAAATCCATTTTTGGACGTCAGGAGATAACAGTAGCGTCTCAAGAGAGGCTACTAGATTTCCCACAAGGCTTGCATGATCTCTTGACTTATATCACTACATTTAAGCAGATGGCTACTGATACTTCTTAGGCAGATGATGCCTTAATCATCCTTTGTCGTAGAGGGTTAAATGAAGATCTGAAGGACGAGATCTCTTGAGTACCTCGTCCTCCGAACCTGGCAGAGATGATAGCTTTAACCATGCAACTGGATTACTGACTTTGTGAGCGTAATTCAGAAAGAAGGACGTTTTGGGGTACCCGTTCAACATTTGAATCCTCTCCATCCATTAGTAGATCTACCCCTGCGAATAAGGTTCCTTCTCCAGAAGAACCTATGCAGTTGGGCTCGGCTCGAGGTCCATTAACACCTGAAGAATGGGCTAGGAGGATGACACTCTGCCTTTGCATGTACTGCGGAAGCAGTGCACATTTATTAAGAGACTGCCCAGTAGTACCTCCCGAAGGTTGGGAAAATCGAACGTCCGACCGTGAAGGGAACCATGGTTCGGCCAACTTACACAAGTTTCCCCATAACTCTTTTTCTGGTAGCTTCCAACAACCCTTCTGAGCCGACAATGGTGGCAATTACAATTTATTTTTCTTGGGGTAGCACAGAGATCGTCCTAGTCCCAGCCCTAATCGATAGTGGGGCTGCCGGATCTTTTCTTGATGACAAATGGGCAGTTCAACATCAGATTCCCCACTCTCTGAAGTCGGTGGCCATTCCAGTCGAGAGCGTTGACGGTAGCCCACTTACATCTGGCCCTATAACAGAGCAGACTGATCTTCTGGAAATGTCGATATCCTCCCACAAGGAGCTGATCTCATTCGATATCATCAGAACTGCACATTATCCAATCATACTGGGTCTTCCATGGCTCCGGACCCATAATCCTTTCATCAATTGGTCCGTAGGAACCTTTTTCTTGGGTTCAGAACACTGTCTATCAAGATGTTTATCCCAAGGGGCTATAGGTCTTCCCCCGCTTTCGCCCCAAATTCAAAATACAGTATCTCATACTTTTTTGAACTTGGTGCAGGGTATTCCCAAACCCTACCTACCTTACCGGGATGTATTCTCAGTCTCGGAGTATGCAGAATTGCCCCCTCATCGGCGGGACGATTGCGCAGTAGATCTGGTTCCAGATTAGCCCTTGCCGTTTGGAAGAATGTACATTCTATCTCCCAAGGAGAAGGAAGTTCTACGCGAATATTTACAGACAAACCTCCGTAATGGACTTGTTGTAGAGTCCACCTCCCCGCGGCAGCTTCACTCTTTTTTATTCCGAAGAAAGATACCAGTGAGCTTTGTCCTTGTATAGATTATCGAGGGCTCAATAAAATAACCATCCCGGATCGATATCCCATGCCTCTCATTCCCGACATCTTGGAAGCAGTAAAACACTAAACTCTTATACGAAATTGGACCTGCGGGGGGCGTATCATTTAATCAGGATAAGGCCGGGAGATGAATGGAAGACTGCCTTCAGGACCCCCTTCGGACATTACGAATATGAGGTGATGCCCTTCGGCCTATCCAATGCCCCGGCAGTATTACAACATTTCATGGATCATGTATTTGCTGATTTGTTGTTACATTATGTCATCGTATATTTGGATGACATCCTTTTTTTTTCCTCCTCACTCTCTGAACACCTTCTACATGTCCAAGAAGTCCTCAAAAGACTACAGCAGAACCATCTTTTTTGTAAATTGGAGAAGTGTGAATTTAACAAGATCTCAGTCTCATACTTGGGATACATCCTCTCAGCAGGGGTTATCGCAATGGATCCCAAAAAGGTTACTGCTGTTCTACACTGGCCATCCCCAACATGTGTTAAAGACATACAAAGATTCTTGGGGTTCACCAACTTTTACAGGCGCTTCATTCCTTGTTTCTCGGGATTAATTCTTCCACTTACTCAATTACTGAAAAAGGGGTGCCTTTTTGTTGGTCCCATCATGCCCACGCATCCTTTGACGGTCTGAAACAAGCTTTTACCTCTGCTCCGATTCTTTTGTCTCCCGACCAACATAAGCCCTTTATAGTTGAGATAGATGCTTCTCATCAAGTGTTGGGAGCCGTCCTTCTTCAAGAAAACAGTCAAGGAATCGAAGGCCCAGTGGCCTATTTGTCTAAAACTCTCACCCCTGCAGAACTAAATTATACTGTCCTCGAGAAGGAGTTGTTAGCCATAAAAAGGGCTTTTGAAGAATGGCGTCACCTCCTCCTGGGATGTAAACATCCTATTGAAGTTTGCACGGATCATCACAACCTGAAGGCTTTGCAGCACACTCAGACTCGAAACAGCCATCAGGCCCGTTGGGCTCATTTCTTTTCCCCTTTTTTGATCAAATTCACATTCATTCCAGGGAAGTCAAATCTTAGAGCTGACGTCCTGTCTAGGAAGGACTGTGAAACTACACAAAGATTTCGATCAGAACCTTTACTCCCTAAAGCCATTTTTGTAAATCTCATTCGTGATTTTCTCCAACAAATCAAGGACGACACTGTCTCTCTGACACAAAAGGATCCACAGTTCACTCTTGCTCACAGTCTAGTGGAGAGTCATGGTTGTTTATACCATGGACCGAGAGTATTTGTTCCCTCTTCAGTGACCCGTAAGGAGGCGCTACGCTGGTGTCATGATACCCCCATAGGGGGTCATAGGGGTGTGGCATGCACCCTGGATCTCCTACAATGGTACTTTTGGTAGCCCTCTCTAGCTCAGGATGCCAAAGATTATGTCTCTTCATGTACCATCTGTTTACAAAACAAGCCGTCTCACCATAGACCCTACGGAAGTGTGGTACGCATGCCAATACCAGATACGCCGTGGCAAGTGATTGCGACGGATTTCATTGTAGATCTCCCAACTTCTCAGGGATGCAGTGCGGTGATGGTGACGATCGACACCCTAACTAAGATGGCTATCTTCGTTCTACTTCCTGGGATTCCTACAGTGGCAAGGATGGCCCGGGTCTTTATCGAGCATGTATTTTCGCGTCATGGTCTCCCCTAGAAGATCATCTCTGACCGAGGTTCCCAATACACTTCTAAGTATTGGAAGCTAGTATGCAAGACTCTTAATATCATACATGCTTTAAGCTCTGGATACCAACCGCAAACAAATGGTCAGACAGAGAGGCTCAACCAGACCCTTGAAGGGTATCTTTGCTGCTACATTTCTGCTGCTCAGGACAATTGGACCGAGTTACTTCCTTTGGCTGAATTCTGGTATAACAATTGTACCCACACCTCTCTGAAAATGAGCCCATTCTACTGTTCATATGGTTATCATCCTTCCTGTTTTCACAGTAGTGGTCCGGTGCATACTGCTCTCCCAGATCTGGACAGTCTTCTTGACAGACTTCAACGGGGTCACGGATTGGCTAGGACTGCTCTATTGGCTGCCCAGGAGTGTTTCAAGATACAGACGGATTGGCTTCGCTCTCCAATGCCCGACCTGAAGATCGGGGACAGTGTTTGGCTTTCTTCCAAGTTCCTGCCTCGCCATCTGGTTCCTTCTAAATTGTCCCCGAAATACTTTGGTCCTTTTTCTATTCTGGAAGGTTGTGGTTCTGCTGCATTTCTTTTGCGGCTTCCTCCTTCTTGGTCCCGTATTCACCCTGTGTTCCACGTGTCTCAACTCAAACCAGCAGTGCCTGATAGGTTTTCTCATAATATGGTGTCTTGTCCCGCTCCCGTATCTACGGCCTCAGGTCCTGAATTTGAAGTGGCCGGTATATGTGATTCCCATTATCATAGAGGCACCTTGCAGTACTTGATCGATTTGAAGGGGTACGCACCTGCAGATCGCTCTTGGGAACCTGATTCTGCTGTTCATGCCTCTCGCTTGGTGCATCGTTTTCACTTGTTTCATCCTGGCAAGCCTGGGAATTTCCCCCTTCGCAGGGGGCATGCTCTTCATACGGCACCTCTTCCTTTGGTCTCTGTGGTACGGATGGAAGCGAATTGCTTGTTTACAAATCCCTCCATCCAACATGGTGCCAACTGCCGTCTGCAACGTTGCAGTCTACCAAGGATCATGTGACTCCCTGGCCCACCTCCCTCTTCAGAGAAGATTCTCAGTCAGTGAATCCCGGAAGTCGTTGCGTTGCTACTCCTGATAGCGAATACTCTGTGAGTGCGATTCGATCCTATTTTAAATCCTTATTGCTCTACCAGGCATCTAACCTCTGTTCCTGTTCTATTTTTAGAACTCTGTTCCTCTTTCCATTACTGTGCTCCGCCCCAACCCATTACGTGACAATCCCGGTTTCTCGTGGACCAGGTAGTTAGCATTGCGACTCCCATATTGTAAGCCCCATTCTCCTGTCAGACACCTTATCCCATTTTTCTTCTGTTGCTAGATCTGATTCCACAAACCGTCGTGAGAAATGTATGCACACCAACCGCTTATCTGCAAGAGTGCTGCAGTTCCTATTCACGCTCCGCCCACGTAAGATCAAGCAGACTGAAAGGAAGGGATTTCTTCCGCATGATACTTCCGCGGCAAATGCACAGGGTAACAGAGTTAAAAGAAGGGTTTTTTTCTATATTTTAAAAGTACGTATCTTTTCTTCTCTGGACTTTCTCTATAGTTGTGTATAAACGTAGGAGCTAGTTGCTTCTTGTCCTACAAATGTGCACACACTGCAGCTCTCAGGGAACACTCCTCACAGTGAACTATTAACAGGTGCTAGTTGTTACTAATTTCTCCTAAATACCAAAACTCCTTTCCAATCTTCCTTCTACTAAATCTCATCTATCGTTTTATTTATTATCACAGCAACCTTACAATCTACCATCACTTTGGCTGATCCTTCAAAGTAAAGACAGACGTTTTCCACCTCCAGATTCCATTGGGCACTCTCACCCTTCTATTGAAGACCAGGGTTTTATTCCCCAGAGGGTTTCCCTGGGGGTCCTGGGAAACTGCAGCCGTTCCCTGGGGCAGGGGCTCGGGGTCCACAGGGAGGTTCTTGATTTCCACACTACTGTTTCTGATCCCGGTGTTCCTGAAGATGGGTCTTTTGTGTACAGAATACGTCCAGCTATACTTAAAACTCTTGACTACCATTGGGAATTGTTATAAATTGTATTTGTTTTCACACACCAAAGGATCAGTAATGACAGCAGTACTCACACAAAGAACAACACTAGGGTATACAACTTTGGCGTATTACAGTGGAATTCTAATTCCAGTTATGAGAGTACATTTTCCATGCAAACAATCTTTGCCTGCTGCTGCATTCACAATTGAGCAGTCCACAAATATTGCTATGGGCTTTGGAGCATGCCTTATTTGCCATTTTAGAGAAACCCAAAAGTACATTGATGACACAAAAAGCATCTGCATATGAAGTAATGATTTCTAATCCAGCGATTAAAATTGTGAGATGTAAAATAGTGAACCTAGCCATGTTTGTAGCTGAACCTATAGAAGAAGGAGATCATGTACAAGATTACACTAACTATGTTGAATTATATGACGATAAATTCTGTGTGAATGAAAATGCTTTAGCGGGAGGCGAGATCATTTTTATTGATGGCTTGTCACAAATGTATCCGACTAGTGGGGAGAGATATACAGGAACCACAGTTGTAAAATACAGACTAAATGGTGAATTTGAGGTAGTGGCGAGACTACCATCCCATTTTTCAGTGCAGGCAGCAGAATTGGTAGCACTTATTGCTGCGCTCGAGAACCACAGATCAGGAAGAGACGGTGTACAGTGACTCCGCCTATATGACGTAAACCGTACACGCAGGACTGTCACGTTGGAAAAGGAGGGGTTTTCTCTGTGCTGACGACACTCCAGTGCAACATGCGTCTTTATTGGACAGGCTCATTAAGGCACTACAACTCCCAGTGGCCATAGCAGTCGTAAAATATGCAGCGCATACAAAACAACAAACTTAATTTCTTGCGGAAATGAAGAAGTGGATTTAGAAGCTAAAAGGGTTGCGTATTCCTGAAAAATGTTGAGTTTCGAAACTGAAAATGTCAAATAAGTATCAACTAGAAGTATGATGGAATGAGAGGGTTTTAATATGCTGTCAATCACGCAACTAATAGCGATACAGGGTAGAGCCCCACAAGTTCTGTAGATAAAAGACAGATACATATACATACTGTCAAAAGCCTTTCTTAATTTCTCTCATTAGCCAAACGCAGAAACGCAAAAAAAGCAAGAGATGCAGAGCAAGCTTGCAGCCGCTTAATGCAGCTAACCATATGGAACTATAGGGTCGTATAAGATACCGGGAAGGACCAAGTACCACTAACCCATAAGGAAAATAATACAACATAGACATATAGAAATCATAGCATAACTATAGTAGAATTTTATGAAGCCACAGGCCTCCGAATATGGGACGAAGGTAAACAGAATTTGCAGCACACTGTGCAGGACTGGTGCTCGCAGCCAAGGTCAGAGATGAGCAGAATATTCCTGGCTCCAGTCAAATCAAAGTTAACACATTTTTATACAATAATTGCCAGACAGGTTTTCAGTGCCCACAGGGTTGTGGACAACAAGATTGCAAAATAGCAGGATAAATCCTCACTTATTGAAGACCAAAAAGCTCAGTTTTTGGGTCCTAACCGACGTGATCCGGCCGAGCTGAACAGTAGCCATTTACCCGCGGTGGGAAGGGGAGCAGTTCCCAGCAAAGCAGACAAGAACTGCTGCATGTGTTTTTTTTACAATGTTGCAACCCTGTTGGCACTCTCTAAGGCAAAGTGGTTATACCAGTAGCAGCAATGATGGAGACGCATAGGGGGTCATAACGACCCAGGCGTTAACCAATGGCGCCATTAGCGCCATGGTTGACGCCGGAATCCGCCGTGGTGAATGACGGAATTACCGCCCCATTCCAAGGTTGGCGGGGCGGTAATTCCCCATTCACCATTGGCCTTCCCCATTCCCATTTTTTGCCCCATAGGGCTCAATGGGAATGGGAAAGGTGGTAATTATGGTACCGCAAATTGCGGTACCGTAATTACCTCCAAGGTCCCTTTGCGGGTCCCTTGGTAAAACCAGCCGTTAAGGTAGGGACCTGCAAAGGGACCTTGTAATTAGGCGGTAAGGGGTTAACGGCGCCGCCACCTTTTACAGCGCCGTTAATCCCTTACCGCCTGGGTCGTAATGAGGCCCATAGTCTTTCTCATCACTTTGAGAAGGTACACAGTGTGCTCAGTACAGAGCTGGGTCCCAGGCCTGAGGAGATCAGCTCCAGCCAATCAGGGAACACAAATACAGGGGTGGATGGTAAAGGGCAAGGGCCAATGGTAATCCTGTGACCTTGCAACAACGTAATAGATCGTTTTTGGGGATGGCTCTGGCAAAGCCACCTAACACGCAAGGGCCAGTCAGCTTACTTCTATAGGTGCCGGCTATAGGCACTACCACCCCAGCCACCCAATCGTGTGAGCTCTTAGGTTTTTGGAGAAGAGCCCTGACTTGTGATGCCACACCCCACCAAAAGCCACTGACACAGGCTCCGGAGCTGCGATTGCTGGAGATTTTCCTATTTCCTGTATGATCCCTGTCTGTTATGGGAAATAAAGGACAGTTCCAACTTGTCCTTGGCTGAGTCCTTCGTTTCTATACCGGGGGAGGGTTTGTTGGGCACTGGGTGAATGTACAGCATGAACCCCAGTCCTCTGGTATATCTAAACACCTGCTTGCCATGCAACTCAATGGCCGGATGGGAGGCCTCTCTATCTATGTCTGTTAAAGGAAGCAAGTGAGGCTCCAGCACATTTCCCCAACGTGGAACAAGACTTCTCTAGCTGGCTAGTCCCTTGCCCATTTTTGTTGAAGTGGGTACCCAGATAGCAGAGGCATTGCTACGGGGGGCCTAAGAGGGGGCTATAGCCCCTAGTCTTTTGGTTATAGCCCCGGATAGAATCTCATTAGCTACAACCAAAAGGCCAGCTAGCCCCCAGTCCTGACAGTTCCGACATTAGCATAGCCCCGGGTCTTTTCCAGACCTAGCAACACCCCTGCCAGATAGTCATAGAACTTACCCTGTTCCAAGGGGTGGCCCTCCACTGAGATATTTAGGCCGCATTGCTTAGAGAATTTGACTTAAACAGCAGGTGCCTGATTCACAGACGTGTTTTATAATGGTGCAATCCCACAGGAAATGCTCTGTGAATCGGGCCCCAAGACTTTAGTTTTACCCACATTAAGACTCAAATCAAGGTCAGCAAATTTGTTTACAAAAATGGCCAGACAGGTTTTCAGTCCATGCTGGGTTGTGGACAACAAGACTGCATCGTCTGCATCTCCTACCCACTTCCCTCTCCTCATCTGTCAGCAGTAATGGCTTTCTCAGAAGGACACAGTAGGTAGACATGCAGACGTTTGCACCCTCAGCAGGCCCCGGGGATGGTCATTTGTCCCTTTTCGCATTGTAAGGCATGATTTAATTATGCTCAGTTAGCAGCATAAGGTCTGATTCTTTTATGACCTGTCAGCACTGCAGCACCTGATTCCATTATGATACCCAGTGAACAGGAAAAGGCCTGATTCCAGTAAGCTGCACGGACTGTCCCTAATTTGCCCAATTAGTATTGCATAGCCTGTTCCTTCATCTGGGGTTAGAAGAGACTGCAGAGGAGAGGGAAATTGTTGCTCTCTCATTGGAGGCAGCCTTCTCAGGCCCAGCAGAGAGGCAAGGCAATGCCTGGCATGGCTGATGGAAGAACATCAATGCTGTGTTGCCTGCCCACACACGGGTACTAATGCGGAGTATCCTGCAGATAGATGTCCAGCATCTTGTGCTCCTTTCTTTGCTTCTCTGCTTTTGACAGTGAGGTCAAGAGAAAGACAGAGCTAAGGAAGAGTGCATATCACAAAGGGAGCATCCTTGACACTGCTCTACGGCCATGCTCCCCTTGACAGCTAGTCCGGGGATCCAGGCAGTGTGGGGGCAGTCTTCTCAGGCCCAGCAGAGAGACAAGGCAATGCCTGGCATTACTTTGAATGACTTGAAATGGTGCACTATTACATGTAAAGTTGCCCAGGTGCAGTTTAACTCAGTGATTTCACTTGATTGCGTGTCAGAATATTTGTCCTGAGTTGATTCCTAATCAGGACCTTGAATGATGCTGATGAGATTTCAACCTTAGGAACCAATTAGCACATTGGCCCATGGAGGAGAGTCATGTGATGTTTCAGAGATGGACTAGGAGGGCTGGAGGTTATGAGGAATGATATCTATTTGTCAAGTCCTGGAGATGGAAACCGTTTTATTTATTTATTTATTTTTCATTTGTTACACGCCCAGACCCTGGGGTATCACGCGTGGTTACAGACAGCTTAAGGCAACTTGGTAATACATTTGTACAGTTACAAGACATTATTACAAAAGGCAGAATATGCAGTTCTCTCCACCCAATTACATAAGCGAGCAGGTGTACTTAATTTTAATATTGGATGAATAGCCAGGTTTTTAACAGTTTTTTAAAACCTGGGAGGGAAGTCTCTTTTTTTATGTTGATAGGGAGGGAGTTCCAATGATTAGGTGCTAAGACCGGGAAGCTACTACCACCCGCTCTAGCAAATTCTGGAGGCTATTGGGTTAAAGACTTTGACCTCTGATGTCTGGATGAGGAGGCCGTGTTTGTTGAATATGTCAAATAAATTGGTGGCAAAGTAAGAGAGTAGCATGCAGTGTGTAGGGACAATGTCAGCAAAACATTGAATGATCTGAGAGAACTCGTCAGATTGGCAAATCATTTGATCTGACTCTTTAGAGTAGGCCACCATGATATTAATAATTCACTGCTATCATTGATGCAAAACTTCACATTCACCCCACTATTGTGTAGAGTTATATGCTTGAACACCTGCAGAGAGCAATACCAAAATACACCCCAATCTTCTTCCAATTTTCTCCCAATCTTTTGACAAATGGCAGCCCACTTTTCGTTGTTCCGAACCAACCTGATCTTGTTGGATGTCTCTATCACTGCTGTTGAGATGTTGTACCAGTGCAGGCTGCTGAGCTTGCTGTGTTGTTGTGCCTTCTGGCTCATGCAAGGAATCTATATTTCTGACCCTTTGTTTAGCTTTATTTGTATGTATGTCGTATGCAATGACTAACCTCTGGGTCTCTTTCTTTTAGCAAGAGGCGTGAAACTGCATACACAGACAGGCTGCAGCACTACATCGCCACACGAGGTAAGGAAAGGCCCGCGGCGTGAAGACAAGTTATTCTTTTTAAATATCCTAACTGATTATGAAAACATGCACAAGCAAGCAAACCTAGAAGCAACAGAAATAGAGAAGATCTCGGAGACGATGACAACACCCCAAGCAAGAAATGAAGGCAAAAGGTCCATGGCACACACTGAGGATACTAACAAAGTCTCCTTATTTAAGACACCTTATTTTAAGCTGGAAGCTGGGGGGTGAGCTGAGCTGGGAGCTGAGCTCAAAAACTCTAAAACTCTAGCTTTCCGGGCAAAGGCAAGCCGGAGTACAGGGAGCGAGAGCGGGAGCCGAGAAAAGAAAGAAAACGACTCAAGTTGAGTCAGTACCTGAGTACTCTGAGTACACCGTGCGTGGGCAGCGCCGTAGACCTGGGTCTGCCTGGGTCTTGCCCCACTTGCTCCACCACTGTGAGTCTGCTCCGTGGTTCCGTGCTCCGTGCTCCGTGGTTCCGTGAATCTGCTAGCTCCGAAGCCCTTAGAGGAAAGCCCCTAGCAGCGTGTCTTGCACGCAATAATGTCAAGCCGCACTGCCGACGAAAAGAACCAAACAACCAAACGAACAGCAGCCGCTTCCGACACAAACCTCCCTCCTCTGTATTTTTCTAATTGTAGGCACGATTTTGCCACTTGAAGGGGCCAAACAGACAATGATGCCAAAACTATCACTAATATGCTCCTAGAACAAGGATTCACCCAAAAAGTAAACCAACCAACTCACTTAAAAGGCAGAAC
The DNA here is from genome assembly GCF_040938575.1 of Ambystoma mexicanum. NCBI lineage: Eukaryota > Metazoa > Chordata > Amphibia > Caudata > Ambystomatidae > Ambystoma > Ambystoma mexicanum. Next base: position 31,385,459 of record NC_090925.1, on the reverse strand, counting down.
CCTGGACTGGGTGGCCAACCTAAATTGTAACCTCTACATCAATTCCACTTCTCCACTGCCGTGGACTGACCCCCATCTGATTACCTTCACTATGGTATTAGACAAACAAACACAAAGAAACGTGACTATAGGTCCACCTCAGCCCACCAGGAACAAAAAAGATATCACAGTGGACAGGCTCCTACCACTTATCCTGCCTTCATTGAGCCGTCTATCATCATCCACAGACCCTAATATATTAGTCGACACCTACAATACAACTATGGGCCTCATCACGAGTTTGGCGGTAAACCTTAAATCCAGCGGTCGCAATATTACCGCCGGATGTAAGGGTCTGCCAAATCAGGGCTTCGGCGGATTTCTCCCCAGCTCTCAGCTGGGGGGAAATCCACCAAAAATTCACGCTATTACCGCCAGTGAGAAATCCGCCAGCGGTAAGAGTGTGAAAATTCCCCATTGAGCCCAATGGGGAATGGGGCATTCCCGAATGGGCTCAGTGGGGAATGGGGAATTCCATTACCGCCAAACCCGTGATCCGGCGCTAGTAGCACCGGGGGGTTTGGCGGTAGGGCTAATACCGCCGGCGGTAATACCGCTGGCATTACTGCCCAACTCGTGATGAGGCCATATGTCTAAAGCACTCGACTCCATCGCACCTCTTAAACTGCAGAAAAGTAAACCGCAAGCACATCTAAACGCTTTGTTTACACCACACTTAAAAGAAAATTGGAAGCCGCATGTCATCTTACCCCATCAGCAGAAAATAAAACAAACCTGACTAAATTTGCCGACCACTACAAAAAAGAAATAACTAACACTAAGAAAGACATCTACAATGACAGGATTGATAAGGCCAGTTCAAACACAAAGGAGATTTTTTACCATACTACGAGAAATGGAGGCACCCATCCCTCCAGCTGATAACATGACTAAAGATAAAGCCTGGTGTACCAACATTCAAAATGCCTTAGCCAACAAAATTGTACTTTTTCAAGGAAAGATTGCGAACAAGAAATCCTCTCTTACCAAACATGATGCTCAACCTCAAACCACCAAAACACTAACCAACATACCAGACCAATTTAAATTCTCTAAAGTCTCCATCCTTTAAGTGGAGAAAATGATCTCCTCCCTGAAGCCATCTAGATGCCAGGGCGACAACTTCCCAGCACAATTAATCAAAGATGCAGCAAGAGACCTGTCACCATTTATCACTAAACTCATCAATGCATCCTTCTCAACCAATATTGTCTCAAGTAACCTGAAAGAATCCTGGGTCCTACCTTTGCTGAAAAAACAAACATTAGATCCAGCCATTCCTATCACAACGGTTTCCTTCCTTCTGAAGATAATTGACAGAGTAGCGTACATTCAGATACAACAATACCTGGAAACAAATCGCCTCCTCGGCACCCACCAATCAGGCTTCAGGATGCAACATGGCACTGAAACTGCACTGATTGACTTAAAAACACACATTGAGGCACTCACAGACAAAGGGAAAACTGCTATGCTGCTCCTCCTTGATTTGTCAGCTGCTTTTGACTTGGTGGACCACGAAGTCCTTTGCAAACACCTTGCCTCAGCGGCTCACATTTCTAAGGACGCAGTAGCATGGGTTCAATCAATCCATAATAATAGAACTATGCGAGTCTTCTCCCCTTCAGACACAGCAGATCCTATCTCTATAATCTGCGGAGTTCCAAAAGGCTCATGCGTCTCACCCACTATGTACAATATCTTCACAAAGCCATTGTTTGACAAATTGGACCATCTGGGTGTCAACTACACTAACTATGCAGATGACACCCAGATCCTCATACCCTTCTCGGGCAATTACATCAAAGACACAACTCTTGTGAACAAAATCTACCTAATCAGTCAGGCATGGATTGCCACACATGGCCTATGCTTGAACGAAGACAAGACCGAACTACTAATACTAGGTACCCCGGCTAACCTTAAAAAACTTAATAACGAATACTCCTCCTTCAACATTGATGGCAACTCCATCAAGGTTGTAAAGGAAGTAAAAACTCTTGGATTCTACCTTGACTCTACTCTAACACTGAGCAGACAAGTCAACTCCTTAGCGTCCACATCACCATACCCTTGCAAGTTAATTAGGGCCTGCAGACCCTACCTATTCCCAACTAGCTGCATTACCCTCGCAAATGACCTCATACTCTCAAGATTGGACTATTGTTATGCTCTCTATATATGAGCAAACAAGTACATCTTAAGCAAAATGCAAATGTTACAAAATAACGCCTTAAGAACGGCACTAAATATCCCAAATAAAGATCACATATCTGTGATAAGAAAATAAAACCACTGGCTGCCATGGGGAAATGCCTCAACAATGCCGCACCACAATACCTCCCAGACCGGATAGCTAAGAAAACTACTAATCGCCTAACTAGGTCCTCCAACTCATGCTACCTTAGCGTACCGAGTTTCAACGTAGCCAAATCTGGCGGCAGAAGCTTCAAAGTCATGGCAGCCCAAACATGGAACTCACTCCCTTACTCACTCCGGGCTGATCAAACCTATGCTAGTTTCAGACGAAACATACAGAAATGGATTAGAACCAATGACGCTCACCCCATAACTTAGTGTCAAACAATGCCATTATATAAGGTGCAATTGAAATTTGATGTTGATCTCTGAATATAACTGTATATAATGTAATGTAACTGTATATATCGTTAACTGCTCACCTGTAAATTGTGAACCATAACTTGGAAACTGTAAGTATCGCCGCACTGTATTGTTAATACTATGCCTGTAACTTTATGTATCATCAAGCCTAAAGTCTCCTTGTACTGCTTGGGCCCAGTTACCTTCGGGTTTGGTGAGCCATATAAAAAACAATAAACAAACAAACAAGAAGAACACAGTCTATACACATTAGGATGAGGTCATGACCCCGGGTATTGAGGAGCTTCCCCGAGAACAAGACCAAGGA